>NC_137098.1:54245219-54510219 GCF_949357685.1 Gobio gobio
AAGTGAAACTTGTCTTGTCAAGCATCACATCTGCTGCGTCCATGTCGGTGTGACCACAGATCTGTTTTATAAAGGTTAACCGTGGTAAATGTGACGCTGAATAGTGTTAACCAATATTATTTTGATCATCATTTTGTTTAAATATAATAGACAAACTTTTTTCATCAGTTGTGGAGCAATGAATTGTTCCAGAAACATGTATTTAGGAAGCAAGTAGGTTTTATTTCATGCTGACTTGAAAATGATAGTTCCTATGATTAGAAAAATAAAACTTTTTTTTTTAAAGCCATTTTAAGGCAGATACTCAAAATATTGAGTATATTGTATACGTGGCTGAGAATGAAATTGAGAATTTTTTTCGTTTTCTCTGCCTCACAGCCACTTAAACCGCTTCATGATCCAGGCCTCCATTCTCTCACCTTCTTCTATGTGTCACATCATGTGTCAATAAGACTTTAGTTTCTTTTTCTGCTCAGACATCCACAGGAAGTCAGCCTCCCACACGCATATTCTGTTCTTCAAGCTCTAACAAACAAACGCCTGTAGTCGCGTCTATTTCTTGCCACTCGACGAAGACCGGAATTATACTGCCAGTCCTGTATTTTGTGGCCATTTTCATGGAATCTTTTTTGGAGATCTATGCGAGATGGGTCATTATTGCACTCAGTTATAGTGTTTTGAGGATTGGCGGCAGTGCGCAGATATGTGAAGCTTTTCTCAAAAGCACAAATAGTTTGTGCCGACTCGAAGCTTTACAAGAAATGTTTGTCCACCATAATAATAAAACAATTTTTAGGTTCTTGTACATTTTTATGCATTATTGTGGCATTATAAAAATGGTTGGAATTTTGTTTTCCATTTTAAATTTGCATTTATAACGTATCTGTTCCAAAAATCTATTTAGATGGGATTACAAGACATCACATGTGTCATATGCTCCCAACATCAATTTAATTCAATTCTAAGGCAGAATTATATCTTTCTTGGATAAGGCTATTCCAGAATTCGCTGACCTAAAAAACATCTTACTGACCCCAAACATTAAACTTTAATATTTTTATTCAGCAAGCAAATATTACATTGATCAAAATTTACACTAAAGATGTATAATGTTACAAAAGATTTCTGTTTCAAATAAATGCTTTTCTTTTGAACTTTCTATTCATCAAAGAATCCTGAAAAAAGTAACAGTATGCACAAATATGAAGCGGCAACAAGTTTTCATTATTGATAATAATAAGAAATGTTCCTTGAGGAGCAAATCAGCATATTAGAATGCTTTCTGAAGGATCATGTGTCACTGAAGGATCAGCAAAGCTGAATTTTCAGCATCACTCCAGTCTTCACAGGAATAAATTACTTTTTAAAATATATTCAAATAGAAAAGTTATTTTAAATTGTACAAATATTTCACAATATTACTGTTTTACAGTATTTTTGATCAAATAAATGCAGACTTCTTTCAAAAACATTATAAATAAATCTTATAATAAATATAATAAATCATTTTATCCAACATTTGTGTTCTGTATATTGCGATCTTTATATGTATCGAAAACCATGTTGTTCCAAATTGGCCACTTATGTTTCCGTTCACTTATTTCCGTTCTGCCTAGATGGCATTAGATAGCTAGGCAGCTCACCAGAATTTGAAGCACTATCGTTTGTAGATGGTTGGGTTAAAAGCCCAGTTGACCTTGACAGCACCCAGGATAAGTAGTCAATCATATTAAACATTCCCAATGATTTGATTCTCTGAGCTTAATTTGATTTGGCCTCTTTAGCTTGTTAAAGTTACAATATTAGCTATTCATAGCTTTGCTCACCTATTTCCACAGGGTTTATTAGTTTAGATGGACTAACCAGCCATAGTTCGTTCTTTGGCCCTGTTAGAGCATTGAATGGGTTCACTGATGGCCTTTTTTCCAAATCATGACCTTTTATTATTTACCCTTTAATAAGGTTTTACCAGTACTGATGCTATATTTCCTCAGACATGCGTTTTCACTGCATTCCAGCATTCTTTGCACATTTTTAATTTGTCTGTCTAACAAGGAGCAACTAAACGTGACGTGTAGATCTTCACGTTCAGAATGAAAAGGTTGAGGTGTCTGTCTCTTTGGTTCACAACTTATTTCAGTTCTTCGCAGCAGACTGCCGTGTATGTGGCAAACCTCATGTATTTTCAGACATCCTGTGGCCGCTGGACTCATGTATGTGTTATTCTGTTGCTCCTCGGCGCACCCGAGCAGGATGCTAAAATTATAGCTGCAATGAGCAAATAAATGTTTACTAGCTTCATTTAAAAATAAATACAAACAGAGGTTAAAGGGGTTTGCTCGGGCATGAAAGCCAGCAGGCTTGAAATGCTCCTTCTGTGGAGTAACAGCCATAAATAGTTTGTGTACTGATATGATTGCATTACTGATACGAAAAGAAATTGGCAATTGTTTAGTGTGCATTATCAGTGATATTGGTTCCTTATTCATAAACTCAAATAGCTTCTAAGTTTGTGTTGCCCTTTGAGTGGACAAACTCGCATTGTATTATGATACTTAAACCATCTCAACCTGTGTTACTGTTAGCCCCCACTAGGTACATTTAGTTTCTTAATACACATTGCAAAAAATGTGATGTGTGTCTTAATAATCCTTTATATATATATATATATATATATATATATATATATATATATATATATATATATAATGATAACTTGCTCTGCTTCTGAAATTACTTATTAGCTAATGTCAACCTTGTGTAATGAAATATTATTACAATTTAAAGTGTCATTTATTCCTGTTATGCAAAGCTGATTTTCCAGCATTATTACTCCAGTCTTCAGTGTCACATGATCCTTCAGAAATCATTCTAATATTGTTGATTTAATAGAAAGTTTACTCAAATTAATATTCATTTACACAATATTTCAATATTCAATATTTCTTTTTTTGTTCTTCAGTTGTTTACGGTAAAGGGTAAGATGAAGTAAATGCATTGAAACAGTCATCAGGTGATGCTGTAAATGACCTGATCTGCTGTAAAAACATGGCTTGTATGCAAAGGGGAGTTTTTGCGCACAAGTCTGACACATTGAACTGAAGAGGAAGTATGATGTGACTCATACTTCGCTTTGATTGGATGCCTGAAGGAATGAGTCTGTGCCTCATTCCTTTGCCAATGCTGTTGTTTGGTATTTTAAAATGCATTATATTCTTTCTTGTTCCTTTTTTACTTTTAATATTGGGTACTATTGTTGACACAGTACTGAGTTCAGTAGTTGAAAGTAAAAGTGGCAAGTAGGCTACGTTCGCACTGTCAATTTTTGGGATTGACAACCGCATGTACTTACAGGTGTGAGTCTCGAAATGTCCCATTCACACAGCCACTTACAGTAGCACTTACGTGCAACGGGGGTCAAGCCTGTATTCTCTTACCAGTAACCATAGCGACAGTGACCAAAGTAATATCAAAGATGTGATTGTCCATAAAACTGAAAAGTCTTGACATGACAAGAGTCCAATTGAGCCACAGGTGCCTTGCTCAAGGGCACCTCAGTTGTGGGTACAATCTTCGGGTTACAAGTCCGACTCTCTAACCATTAGTCCACAACTTCCCTAATACCAGCTACCATTACCAGTAAAATGTATTAAAGTGTTAGTTCACACAAAAATAAGAAAATTGTAGTCAATCACTCACCCTCATGTTGTTCCAAACCTGTTATACTTTCATTAGTCTTCTCAACACAAATGAAGGTATTGTAAATTAATTTCCGTCCTTCTATTGACCATCTACACAACTACCACTATGTTGCTTCAAAAATTTCATAAAGACATTCTGAATTAATTTAGTTTTTTTTGTGTGAATAAAAGCCTAAATTCAATCTGTTCATCATATAAAGTGATCGTGTTCCTTCAGAAAATTTGGACTAAACCGCTCAATTCATATGGATTAGTTTTACATCTCTTAATTAACTTTTTGAAGTCTCAAAGTGATAGTTTCGTGGACTGTCAATGGAGGGACAGAAATATCAGATGTACATTAAAATATCTTCATTTGTGTTGCGAAGATGAACGAAAGTCTTACGGGTTTGGAATGAGATGAAGTTGAGTAAATGATAATTTTTTGATAAAGTTTTGATACCATGGTAGTAGGGAAAAATACTTTTTATGGCATTTACTTGACCTTGCATGTTGGGTTATTGACTGATAAAAATATTTATCTTCAATGCAATAAAGCCATGTTGGATAAAAACATCTGCCAAATGCGTGATTAACTTGGAACTGATTGCAGACTCTGGCTGAATGTGAAAATCATTAACATGTCCACCTTATTCTTTAGATTATGGGTGTAACTTCTATTATGCTGTCAACAATCAGTGAAAGGCTCGCTTTATGAATGCAATAATACCTTTTTTTTTATTTTATACTGGGTACAATGAGATGACATTATTCTACTCACCCTTCAACCATCGAACATTTAAAAGGACATTTAAAAGTGTAAAAGCTTCAACAAGGTACTTCCAAAAGATCATGAAAAACCCCAAAAGCACGATTCTTTCCACAGCAGGGAAGCGACCCTCTCGTTCACCGGGGTGAACTCCAACACATGGCGGCTGAGCTGGGGGGCTATAAGCAAACCCACTCCAGCCCTCCGCCTCTCACCATGGGCAACTCCAGAGTGGTAGAGAGTCCAGCTTCTCTCAAGAAGTGTGGTTCCAGAGCCCAAGCTGTGCGTGGAGGTTAGCCCGACTATCTCTAGTCGGTACCTCTCGACCTCCCGCACAAGCTCAGGCTCCTTGCCCGCCAACGAGGTGACATTCCACGTCCCTAAAGCCAGATTCGACGTCTCGGTCCTTGATGTAATTGTAGTCATAAAGGGTTTGTGAACTGTTCTTAGTCTGGCCCGTCACCAAGGACCTGTTTGCCTTGGGAGACCCTACCAGGGGCATATAGCCCCAGACAACATAGCTCCCAGGATCATTTGGGTACTCAAACCTCTCCACCACGATAAGGTGACAGTTCAAGGAGAGGCAAATATGCAGTGTTGTAATTTTTATACTGTTACAGCGGAATACAAAGGGGGAAAATAGGAAAATAATGCAGCGAGGAAAAGAGCTCTTGCCATAACCTATCATACCTACTCATAACGTACTTTCAACACGTTAAAATAGCAAGCGTTACGTTATTCTCATGATGTCTGAAAATAAAACGGCTCATTCAGTCAAACTGACGGATTAGCTTTATTTGATGCGCAACCTTATGATTTGACTCATTGTAGTCTTTTTGAATGGAAGTTCCTCAAACCGGAAGTGCCACCCATAATTCAAAACGCAGTTTTGGTGGATACAGTAGCAAAAAGAGTCTGCTTAATTGTAAATGGGGCTGAAAATGGTCATGATATACTATTTGTGGCCCCTTTTTAATTCCCAAACTTCATGTATCTTCTCCGTTTCTCTACCACAGCGAGCTCAGTGTGTGCCACTTCAGGAATGTTGAGGGAATGACTGGCTCGCTGCTAGCTGACGACTGATTGCCTCGTGCTTTAAAATCCCTAAACATTACACCCTCAGTTATACACTCAAATGTTTGCCGTTGAAGCTTATCTACCTTGCAGGACACTGGCCTGTTATTGCAACTTGCGCAAAGTACCGGTCCTCAAACAGATTCTCTGCAGATTTGGATATGGGTTGCATTAGTATAAAACAGAAGCTGCATTCTTTTTCTATTCTATAGTACATGATTATATAGTGATGGTTCATGTAGCTCCTGACATTTGGAAGTTCTTGCATCCGTTTTGTGTTTGTAAGTGAATTTGGAAACATATGTTGTAATATTACGTTGTACGTTTTAAACTGTTAATAGTTGACTCATCCCTAAAGACCCTGTTTGAGAGGAAGTTGTTATCTGACATGACCGCAGTGAAGATCATATCATTTCAACACTGTAGTGTTTGCTGCTTTTGGCTTGTTCCTGTACAGATACTGTTTTTTTTTTGCTTGTACTGGAGGGATGTGGACTTTACTTTAAAGGGCACCTATTATGCAAAATGCACTTTTGAGGTGTTTGAACATAAATGTGTGTTGGCAGTGTGTGTGTGTATATACATAACCACCCTATAATGGTGGTTTTATTTTTGTATCCTCCATAAATCATAAGCATTGTCTCAGAACAAGCCATTTGCAGAATCCTGGTAAAGTGATGTCACATTTCACAGGCCCCGCCCACGGGTGTTGATTGACACTGCCGTATTAGCAAAGACCCTGCCCTCAGAGAACGGTACACAGTCCGCCATTTTTATCTCCTCAACTGGGCATTCAAGTAAGAAATGTGTTCTTAATAAAGCTACTAAAGTTATTCAGTCAAGAGCAGTGAGTTATTTTCTGATTATCTTTTATTGTTTGATTCATAGCAACAGCAGATATAGCAGTAGGTACTGTATATTACACTTATTTCACTTTAGTACACAGATCTAATACACACACAGGATTTCTGTACTTGCTGCATGTGCACAGACATAATCAAATGTTTTCATGTGAACTTTGTGTATTTCTGACATAACCTTGTGTGCATTTGACAGTTTAATCACAATAACACATGAAAGAGAACAAGTTTAGACTAGTTTAATATAACATACTCACGGACGCGCCGGCATCCAGCTCTCTGTGCGCATGCGTCAGGTGTGTGTGCTCAAGTTGAGAGTGATAAGGCTTTAAAACACATGCAGGTGATAATATTTCATGATGATGAAGAACTGCAATGTCCCGTGAGCGCGTCTGCGATAGAGATGATCATCAAAACAAACAGATATCCTGTTTCAGTTTTCATTGGGAGCAGTGAAGGCTCCGCCCTCCGGGAAGGGGAGCAGCAGCTCATTTGCATTTAAAGGAGAAACAATGAAAACAGCTCATTTTTCTCAAACCCCAAAATTGCCATTTTCAAAATGGTATATTAAATGATCTGAATGCCCTTTTAGTGGTGTCAACAATAATCGATTCGGCAATGCATCGCAATGCAGGGCATGCACGATTCAGCATCGATGCGGCTAAGTGCCATAATCGATTATGTCACCGTTTATTTTCTGGCCTTGAGTTGGACAATAAAGTTGTGAAGTTTCAATTACTTCCAGGGTCATAACAACAACAACAATCAAGATGGCTGAGGCGGAGGGAGATTACTGATTAATTAAAACACATATGTTCACTGCTGGAAAAAGTTGGCTGTTATTATTGCTCTATTTAATTTCAAATGGTTCTAAAGCAGAGAAGAGAAACATTTCTCATTCAAAGCACTGAAAGCAGTGATTTATGTTTTCGTTTTCAGGTTTGAAAATGCCATATCCAATACCCTGTACCATTCAATTTTATTTTATTTAATGACATTTATGTCAAAGATACAGGAGAGTGATAATACACACATAGCAGCCAATACAATCTGTTTTTCAATATCTGACTGCTTGTATTGCCTCATGACTGATTAAAAATGTGCCTTGTTGTGTGCAGTAGAATTTTGATGCATCGCAATGCATCGTAGAATTGAATCGAATCGTTACCTGGTGAATCGGAATCGAATCGAATTGTGAGGGCAGTGCCAATGCACACCCCTATGCCCTTTAATATCGAATATATTTAAAAAAAAATATAATCTAAAATATTAATTTGCTTAAGACATTTTTAAAATATTTATAAAATAAAGATTTATTTATTTATTAAACATTTATTGTTATTAAAATGGTATTAATTAACCTGTATTTATTTGTTAAATGTATTTTAATTCATTAAAATACAATTTGTTAAACATATACATTTGTTTATATATAAAAAAATGTATTTATTAAATATTTATATTTTCAAAAATTGCATGTATGCTGAAGGTTCATTTCAGTAAGCCTCATATCTCATGCTTTAATTACTTATCTTACAAAGCTTTTAACTGGGGTCTTTTCATCTATGAAGTTGATGTCCGTAAAATCCTCATCTTGCTCTCAGTGGGAGGAATTACAGTGTCGTCAGATATCAATAGCAGGAGATAACGCTTCATTGGCAGTCTCTTTGTGTTCCCTGGCTTCAGTGGGTGGTTTGTTGGCCATGTTCACAGTCGTTTGTTGCCGTTTGACACTTTCTTTTAGAGGAAGTCCATTAGCGTGCCATTTGAACCCCTCATTTCCACCAGCAGGCTTATTAAGAGCTTTGCTGCTCTTTCCAAAGGCAATCCAGGAGCTACCTTTTCCTGTTTGGGCTAGTTTTTTCCCCTTTGGCACGGTCGCTTTGTTTCTCTTTTTTTTTTTTTTTTTCTCATCCTGGTTTGTCCAGTCAGAGACAGACTAAACTCTACCTTTTAAATGCACAATCTGTGATGCAGATTTGCTGAAACTTTTATTTTGTGCCTTTTTTGTTTTGTTCTCTACTGCCTGAAGTGTGATTTGGCCAGCGACAAGAATTACTACCAAAGCAATTAAATGAGACTCAGCATTCACTTGAAGAATTTTAGGCCACTTAAATCTCACATTAGAGATTCTGAAGGGTCATTAATATTTGATTGCACTGAAAGCTTCTGTTTTTCTTTTCAAAACGGATCATTAAATGGGATAAAAAAGCCGTTGATCAATGTGTCGACAGTATTTTTGTGAAAATAAAAGGATGCTCACTCGGCTTTTGGTTCAAAATTACCATTTCATCATAAAGTGGCAAGCACTTCTCTTCCACTTTAGTCTGAGGACAAATCTTTTAGGGCTTGCACAACTACTTGTTTTTACTAGTCGACTTGTTGGTGGGACAATGTTTACCTTATGTAAATGACTCACACTGTGCCTCATCAGCGGCCTTTGCAGTGTTTTGGCAGGTCGAATGCTGGGCTGAAGGAGATTGTGTGTGTGGGGAGAATGTCCTTGCAGCTGAGATGACGCTAGTGAGGAACGAAAGCATGCATATCTCCAGATTCATGCTGCTTGCATTGTCCTAAGTTGTGCAAGAAGATTCATGTCACACTCAATTATGGTTTCTTTCAGCTTGGGGGTGACATTCTGATTCGTTTCAGAGCAGTTTGAAAAATACTTGGCTTTTATGTGAACACTCTAAATGAACTCAGAACATCTTGTGTCCACAACACCAGTGCATTTCACCTATAATTTCACTTATAAAATCTGATTGTCTAACTTCAAATGTTTTTGGCCATTACAGTGACAAAGCTAATGTCATGCAACAACACTGGGATGCAGACAGCACAGCTCAAGTTCACTATTAGACCTAAACATTTTATTTTATTTATTTGATATTCTGCCCAACTTAATAATGCTTTAATATATTAATCTCAGGTCTGTTTCTCCAAAAGCATTGCAACAATTTAGTTGGTAACACAATCTTATTTGTTGTTGATATTAATGCATCAACTAACATGCAATTAATATTAACTAAAAATGACCAATATATTTCTAACAGCATGTATTAATCTTTATTAATATTAGTTCAGTTTGTCATTATTGATGTAAATAAAAATATTGCTCATTAATTCTGTGTATAAATACATTTTTTATTTGAAAGAAATATATCATTTTATATTATATTTTTTCTACAGCATATTCTGAATAGCAAATACATTTTTACATAGATCTTCTGAAATTAACATTTATTCTTCATCTCAAAATGGCTAATAATTGTTAGCAATTAAATGTCCTGGATATTGCAGTATATAGCTTGGGACTTCTTACACAACTCCAGGCTCTTTATGTTCTTTGAATTTGTTCTTATCCTGTCATTAATTTGTTTCAAACCCTCATCATATGTTCATATTCCCAACCTTTCTGAGCTATAAGTAATATAAGTGAGCCTGTTTTATGGTGGTGGTGGTGGTTTTGTGAATGGGCTGCGTTGAGCAGTGAATTTTAAGTCCCGGCATGGGGATATTTTCATCACGTCTGATCCGTTGAGGACCAGACAGGATCTGTCATTCCTGTCAGACGGAGGAATGTGAATGAAATGAGGATTAGGAAGACGGAGGTAGTTTAGTGACAACTAAAGAGAAGCAAAAAAGTGATGGTAATCTTAGAAAAGAATTGGCAACAAAGAATAGAATCAAGTAGTTCAGAAACAGACAAAAAGCGAAGGATCTTAAACCAAGAGAGGGAAAAGAAAAGGGCACAGCGAAGGAGATGCTGATGTCAGCACATGTCTCTGCTCTCTCCGTGTTTAGTAAGACCAAACAGCCCGAGAACAGTGTGCTCCCAGACACACCCTCTTCCTCTTTTAGAAATCGTCTTTCTCCACCAAAATGCCAGCAGTTCTTTAATCTCTCCTTTCAGCCCGTGGCAGTGCGAGCGAATGGGAATTGTTAAGATGCACCATTTGTTTCTTGTCCATTGGATTCAGCTGGTGAAAGCGGAAGCATTAAAAGAATATTTCACCCAGAAGTTAAATTATGTAATTTCCTCGCACTCGTGTCATTCCAATCCCATATGACTTCCTTCCATGAAACGTGGAGCATTTTTGGAGATTGTATTTGTTGCTTTTTCTGTGCAATGAATAGGGATTGAAGCACATGTATTTAAAATGAATGCACTTAAAAATAATTATTTTTTTCTAGGATTGCAACTGAATTGTATATAATTATTAAAATTAACATTTATTGATCAATATAGAAAATCTCCAAATGGCTATTTTTTTGGCCTGAGACAAACGCCTATAACTTTTAGCCTTTTATGAATTTTTAAATTATGGTATAAATAACATACTCAAAATATGAAATGCAAATGTTGTGTGTGTGCCATGTCTTTTGACAGTTGATCAGGATATTGCCGTTTTTGTCCAGCTGTGAAGTCTTTATATTGACTTTCCTTTCAGACCTTCTCAACTTCCAGTGTCGGTGGCTATCAAGTTTGCTGCGATGGCTCTTTGCAGCCCATGTGTGTTTAAAGGACATACGGGTGTCATCTTGCCTGGAATTGTTTAAGCTGGGGAGGGGATTAGGGGGAAAGCTTGGATTAGTTGTAAAGGGCAGAAAGGAAGCTCACTGATGGTTTAGATTTGTGCTGTATCTCCCCCGAACCTGATCTGTAAGGTGGTAGTTCTCTCACGCTTCCCTACAGTAGAAGATACAGGGCCCTATAAATCCATACAATTTTTCCCCCCTAAATTCCATGTTTTCTTTTTTTAATTTCTATGAAATATTAATTTATTTTTATTTTTTGGCAAATAAAGTGCTGCATTAGGGGATTACTACATTAAAGTGCCCCTATTATGCTTTTTTAAAGGCTATTGATTTTGTTTTGGAGGTCTCCTACAACAGGTTTACATGCATCAAAAGTAAGAAACATTTTCATTTTCACACATTTTCAATTATTCTCAAACGACTCAACGGATGAATCAGTCTCTCTAAATCCCTCAGCTACTCTGCTCTGATTGGCCAGATTTACCACTTACAGTGCCAAGCGAAACACTCCATTACCATGACTGAATTTCAGCTACGGAGGGTCCCTAAAGCTCAGCGATTGTACTCACCGTAAATAATGCCGACGATTTTACCATATCAATCCGAGCATAAGTTTGATGATGAAACATTGGAGGAAATATCTATTCAACTCAAACCTCCATCGAAATGACGACTTGAGCAGGACGTTTCTCAGTGATGCTACTCAGTTTGATGTACATTATGAGATGTTGCAGCTGTAATTCCTTACCATCAGCATTAACAAGTGCGTCCATCAACAAACCTGTGTGTATATTTCTAATTTATTGTGGTGCACATGCGGGAACTGTATCAATAACAGCGCATTCGTTAGCCAAGCACTAACGTGAATGACTGGTGTAACATTAAAGTTTTCAAAATAAATCGGCTCCATCTTTTATCTTTACTCAAAGTAGTAAGAACGACTGACAGTCTGCATTAATGGACATCATTTTAGATTATACTGTTTCGTATCGCTGTGGTAATTTTAGCCACTGACTCTTTGCATCCTCATTCTTTGGAAGTGGTTACATAAAAGGCAGAACATTTGCAGACCAGAAAAGAGTGTCTTCTCGACATGTACATAACACCAGCTACAGTGTTTTAGGCGGGTCAAAGGCAAAGGTGTTTGCAGGCAATCAATGAAGACTATAGGTGGGCATTATGCAAATGTGTTACCCAGTGATGTGTAGCCGTAACAAAGTGGGATTCGAACTACAGCCGACTTGTTTAGGCAATTCAGAGTCTATTCTTTCTTTTGAGGGGCAATAACTTTATTTATTGGGCACTTTCGGCTTCACAACTTTGCAGATCGTTTACATTCACAGACAGCTTCATTACACATTGCATTAAAGGGAATATTCAAAAAAGTATAATGGGCGCACTTTAAATTAAAACATGGATAACATTTTTGTAAAGTTTTGTAATATTCCTTAAAAATTATGTTTTGATAAATGATGGTGGTATTATCAGTACAATCATCATCATCATTACTTCTACTTTCATAAATACATTGTATTGTACAGAAGTAATATATTTCTATCATATTCAAGTGTTCTTGTAGTGAAGACCTTTCAATTTCTGTATCTGACAATAGTTTTTACTAGGGATGCACAATTAATCGCAGTTAACCTGAAATTACGCTTAAACAGTGACTATTGCGAATATTTTAATTTTTTTGCTCTAGTAAAGTCACGTCACGTTTATTTATATATCACTTTAGTTTAATTTTCACTTTAATTTAATAGATAGCTCAAAATCAAGCAGCTTTACTGTATTAAACATGAAAAACAGTCTCAGTGTCTTGTTTCATCAGAAGTACATCTTAATTTTCTACTCTAAAGCTGCTCTCCAGTGTTTTCTGACCTCGACCAACTGAACAGGCCTAATGAACCAGAAAAAATTGTTAATATGAAAGAAAGCGGAGCCTCCGCACACACACCTACCTATTACGTAATCGCCAGGGACCAATGGTGGTACGAAGGTGTTTCGCAGTCGGAGCAAACTTTTCTGGAAAGTTCGCTTTGGCAAGCTGTTTCGAACTCCCAAAACGAACTCCAAAAACACTTTGTTTCGGTCGATTGTCATATCAGTTTGTTCTTCGATTTCAGTTGAAGTATATTGGACCTTTACACAGAATAAGGCACACAACGTATTATTTGTGTTCTATACAGTGATAAAGGCTATGTCGATTAGCATTGAAGTATAAATATACTTTATTATCATGAAAATACCTGAGAAGGCTTGAAGAACTCAAATAAACCATATATTGTTGTGTGTTTAATAGTCATGTTTAATCAAAGCGTTTAAATTTTCTATTTATTTAGCTACAGCGATAGTATGATGCCCATAGGGATTTCCTGGAATGACATGCATTATCCATAGTTCAGCGGGGCATATTTGGATTTTCTGCACAAGAGCTTCCTCTGGCTTTCAGATGGAGCAGCATTTACTGCTTTTTTTCATTAAAAAATGCAGCCTTTGTCAAATCACATGCGGTTTAATTTCAATTAATTGTGCAGCTCTAGTTTTTGCCAAATAAAATGTTGAAATGCTAGTCTAGTGACTCTGCAGCTCTGAAAATGTTCAAGTGTTCATGTCCTCATATAGTGAGACGGCAGACACAGAAAACACCACGAGTCACAAAACTCTGGTGCTCATTCACACAGACGTGCAGAACATTAGGATTTCATATTTAAACTGCATTCTTATTGCACTTTTAATATTCAAACAGTAGTCCATATCACGATTTGTTTCATTCATCCAAAATTGGCCAAATTCTTTGACCTTCCGCGCTATAAAATAAATTCAGTTGAATTCTGTGATTTCCGTCCCCTACAGATAGCACAGCCTAGATGTGCAAGGGAGCAAAGCCTCAGGAAACAGGAGCCCAACTCGGATTACCACTAAATCTAATGTGCCTCTTGGCTCGCAGCACCATTACAGAACTATACAGCTATACTAATCGCCCTCAGAGCCGCCCACTTTGCTGGTTCGCTCTCCCGTCGAGGTCACTGCCATTCCAGGGTGAAAGCTGACTTTGTTTTTAAGTCTTTTTTTCCCCACTCATGCACAACAAACAGTTGGAACAAAGAGGCCTGAGAGAGTTTCACTGCCTGCTGCGTTTTCGTCGCAGCTGGAGGTGGCCTGCAAAAATCTGCACATAGCAGTTGAAATTAATTCAGACCAGGTGAAAAACGTCCATTTGTTAGGGATTAAAACTTCATGTGCCGTGGAGCCCGGTCTCTACCAGCGCTGGCTGGCTGACTGAGCAAACAGCTTAAAGTATTACTTGTATTTTTCTAGCATGGAGATAAATATGTTCAGCGTTTACTTTGGGTTCTCCGTTTAATTTTTCGCAAAACCGCACGTCTCAGATGTGCCGCACTGTCAGACGGCCATGCATGATTTCAGAACAGTCTCATCAAGGACATACCGTCCTGTATCTCTGAAAGATTCACTGGAAAAGGCTCTGATTCTTCTTAAGTCCCCTGGTTTAACCGTGGAGCCAGGCTTTGCCAAGTTACTCATCTCATTTTGGTCGTCTCCTTTTAATGGTGTCATTTCCTTGGTAAAAATGTTTTCGAGATGCAGAAAAAAGGCAGAGTTGGGCCTGACTGGTTGGCAAAGACAGCGTGTCCTGGCATCTCTGTGGGCATATTCCTGACACATCCCAGCCATGGCCTCATTTCTCCTGTCCGCCATTGCGTACGCCCTTTTTTCCGTGTCTAGCTGGCAATTTTTTGCCTATCACACATAGGAAAGGGAAAGATGAGGAAGAAATGCCCTCCAGCCTTCAAGAAATGCCCTACTTCCCCATATACCATTTTTAATAATAGTAATTTGTTACATTTTATATAGCGCTTTTCAGGGTACTCAAAGTGCTTTACATGGAAGGGGGAATCTCATCAACTACCACCAATGTGTAGCATCCAACTGGATGATGTGACGGCAGCCATATTGCACCAGAACACCCACCACACACCAGCTTATTGGTGTATGATGGATTATGATGGATATGGGCCATGATGATGAATATAGGCCAATGGGCAAATTTGGCCGTTTATTTGCATGTTATTGAATTCACTTTGTGCGATGCTGAAATCGTAACTTAATGCTGAAATCAAATTTATTTATTTTTTTTTTCGTTTTTAAGACATGCCGGGGTACGCTGGGGCCGGCGACCGTGTCTGACGGGTAGACCGGTTTGAGTTTTGGCCCAGTTCCCTTTGGTGCACCATCTGCTTGAGCATCTATAGTAGTGCCTGCGACACGATGCAAATACTGTGCTGATTCAATTACTGATGATTGGCTCTGCTGTGGTTGTGTTGTGATGGAATGTTTTTGAGCATGTTGTTGATAACCTATCTGTTTACTGAATAATGTATTGCTAGTTTGCAGGTCCAACCTGATTCTGCATCCACAAAAACCTCCAAAGATTCCTACAGAATTGGAATGCGTGCATTCTCATTTTCCTAATTTTTACATTTACATTACCTTTGTCAACAAATGCTTACTTTTAAGATAAAATGTTAATAATTTAATAACACTGTACATTTTTCATAAGCATCTGAAAGTTAATATCCTTTTATCATACTGTAGATTATAATGATAGTGACGAATACATTCACTTGCAGCATTTCATTTTATTATTATTTTTTAATAACAAAACATGATCAAATGTGATCCTTTATTATTAATATTTTTAACAACTAGGTTACGTTAGCACTTAAACATGATTTTGTATAGTTTGCAGAATTAATACACTTCTCTGTTTAGATCATTTATTGCCAAATGCCAGCATTCTGCCATCTGCGATGGTGACTGACTGCCAATGACTCACTTACAGAGAACATCAATAGCGAGAGCTCTGAAATGCAAATGCAGTCCATTCTCCAGCGCTTCCCTGCGGGAGCATTACGCGGCTGCGTCCACCTGCTTCGTGAGCTAATATGCAGAGATGGTTCTGTTTAAATCAGTTGAGGGCGGCTCGAGCGTGATGGAAGGGGCTGCTGCTTCGTCAGTCTGTACATCTGTGGGATGATACTGAGGCAGCATCTGGTGCCTGGTGGCAGCAGACGAACATGCTGATGAGGGGATGTGTCGCCAGTCGTGTGTTTGTGTGTGTCTGTGCCATCTGTGTTACACGTCATCTGTGGAATGTCAGTCCTTGGACTCAAACTAACGCTCGGAGGGGATTAAATTAGAGAGTGGTCACATCCTGCGTGGTTTCTTTCACCCTCGAGGCTCTGTTTGTAGGTGTGAGCCCGTGATGCTCCATCTCCGACTAGGCAGGGGGCCTGCAGAGAGTCAGGATGTTGGGGAAAGTGAGCTTGCGCTTTGCCAGCGCAGCCCTGAGAGCCTTTGTTCTTCTAAATCTCATTTCTCTCTCTCTTCCCACCGCTCCACTTGTTTGTGTTACTGTTGGACAAACAAGAAAGAGATCAATTCTTGTGGAAAGAGATGCCGGATACTCATTAGAATAAAACCAAGGAAGCTCTGTGTGCTGCCTGCTTTGATGTATTTTTATCTGTTAATTTTTTTTCCCTGTCATGTTTTTCACATCAATTCAATTGAAGATTCATTTCAGAAAAAGATTTTTTTAAATCATTTTGACAGATAAAAAACAATGTCTTGTCTATTGCTTTTTGCTCCTCCAGGAACATTCCTACAGTGTAGGATGCTAATAGGGATTTGAACGGGAGGAAATATAGTTTTATAGACCAAGAGCAAGACGTACGTGCTGAGAAATGAGCTTTTTTTGTGTGAAGTCTGGTGGGATATTGTTCATTAAATCCACTGTCTTTTTCACATTGCTGGAGCAGAAAGCAAGAAAAGGCCCAAGAACTCGCAACTCGGCCCTTTTATTTAACCGTTTTATTGTCTGGACATCCTAAGTCCAATCTCGAATGCCACTAACAAGCACATTGTTGCTTATTATTTTTGTGGTTTTTACTCCTGTGCCAAAGCTTTTGTTTTGTTTGCTTCTGTCATTTCTTAGCTGTCGTACCGGTTTGCTGAATGCACTGCTCAAGCTGAACAAGAACGCTTTGCTTTCGCTTTGAATGTGTGCAGACTCTCATACAGAAACACTTTGTGCATTAGAAGATTTATTTAGTCCACCAACAGGGACTTTATTTTTACATATAATCTTATTAGCATCAACAGAAAGATGGAGACTGGCTCCTCAAAATCCTAAAATGAACATGTTTTTTTTTTTCCCCACTTTGTGGAACTGAATTGAGACTCCAGCATTTTCTTTTAATAATAAACATTTTTAGTTTCTGCCCCCAGCCAGCATTTGTACCATCACTCACATCATCCCAAGGGGCTTTATAGCAACTATAAAGGCAGGACTGTCTGCAACCTTCGGAGGGAGAGCATAATTCATTTATGTAAAGGAAGAACATGAAACGCAGCATGATTGTTGGTGAATACCTTCCTTTCAGAATAATTTATTCAAGTAAGCAAAGGTACGATATCTGATGTAACCTGGTTTTATAATCCATCACCAATATATTCTAAGGAAACTATTTAGTTTTAAAGTTTTCTGCTCCACAGCAGCTTCTTTAGGAGTCCCACGAAGACGGTTTAGGGAGTGTAGAGTGGATTCAGAGGACTGGACCGGTAAATGAATCCCCACAGAGTCGTCTGAAGATGCCAGTTTTCAAACAAAAGTTGGGCAGATGGTACATATATGTAGATCATTCCAGTTCAGCCATAAAAATGATATGTGGCTTGGTTGTAGAGCTTCTGTTAGGGTTTATTTAACATAGGCAGCTGTAATATGTGAGATGGACTCGAGGTCAGAAAGGAGGCTTGTCTTTTTGGTGTGGTGGCGGTTGAAGGACAGTCTGTGGGAATGATGTGGTATCTCTGTGGCGATTGCAACGGGACTCCCTTGAAATATGCACTCTCTGGCATGTAAGAAATATTTGCTCCCCAATGATGTGTTTCAATGGAATCTTGATGAACGGGAATCGGAGTAGTCCAATCAAATTCATGTTGCATTCTTTATAAATTGATATTTGTCTACTCACCCTCATGTCGTTCCAAAACCCATTTGCAATTATTTGAAATGCAGCTATTTTCCATACAGCAACAGTTCATAGTGACAATCCCCAAAACTTCACCATAAATTGGTCCATTCAAGTTGTGTGATGTATTTAAAGCCATCTAAAGTCATATGATAGTTTTGCTTGAAGAACAAAGTGAAATATAACTGTTTCTTCTGGTCTTTCCCAGTAATATTTTATTTTGTGATCACATGTTGCAGCAAAAAAATGGACTGCAGCAGAAGAAAGGATTTTCCATTTATAATGACTTAATTTAATTCTGTTCCTCACACAAAACTATTACTTCTGAAGACACAAAATGTAGAGCAAAAGTCATAAACGTAATAACTTTTATAATCGTTTTTGGTCCTTGTTAGCAGTGTTATGTTATTATCATTGATATAATATTATAGGTTCTGTTATTTTGAATTCGAATACACATTTTCTGTTTTCAATTTTAGTGAAAGTTTTAGTATTTTTCATCATTTTTTATTAATTTAGGTTTTTTTAAATGTCAAGTTTTTATTAAAGGGTTACTTCAGTGATTTAGCATTAAGCTTTGTATTTAAACTGGGTCATTTATGTAGTAGAAATGTGTAAATTATTTTTGAATTTGGTGCCTTCTAGACTGAGAAAAGACCGAATTTATTTTTGTCTCTTGTGGATGAAAGACAACAACTCCCAGAATGCACTTGCTTCGCTGCCCTACGAGGCCACTCCGTACACCGTCGTTTTGATCTTCATAGTAATACAATCATTTCATTCAGTTAGAGAATTTAAACACTACAATTAAAAACTGAACGTGTCTTTTCAATAAAGTGTGAGTGAGCCGAATGAAAGTCACGGCACAGACGCAGCAGTGTCAGATTTCATTCCTCACGAAGAGATGAGCAGAGCTGAGGTAACGTTAAGCGCCAGTCTGGCACGTTTTCAGATCGCATATGGAAGCTAAACTATACCAGGAATTAATTGAAAAGTTGAAACACTCACTTTGCTCTGCATCGCACCGTTATGAATGTCCGTGCGGCCGTCTGTGTCTTACATTCTGTGCGTGAGATCTCTCCCCTATGGGCGGGGTGATAACATGCGGAACAGCTCCATCTAGTGGCTGTAGTCTTTAGCCTCTGGCCAAAAATTCCTCCGATAACACAAAATGACGATATTTGCGTCATCGGAGGATTTTTCCAGAAAAAAAATGCATAATTCTCTCGTCTCAGGGGGATATGAGGGGGGAAAGTACTTTAATTTGAATATACTACCGGATTTCTACTGATACAAAGCCTATTGCTAAATCACTGAAGTTACCCTTTAAGTTTTAGTTATTTTAGTACTTTAACCAACTGAAATAAAATGGGTTTAAGGTTTTTTGTATTAGTTAACAATAACCCTGACTTGAATAACACTCCCTGTGAACTGATGTTGTGTGGTAAAAAGCTTTGAATATTCTACTTTTAACTACCACTGGAGAAGTAAAAGCATGAGTTTGGAATGACATGAGTGTGGGTGTAAATGATGACAAATATATCCTTTTAAGAATCACTTTCACAAAACAACAACTTTCTCTTTTATTTGGACATTGGAGCTGTAGGACATTTTTAGCACGTTGACCACTTCAAAATCTTTTTGCACTGCATTCTAATTACGCTAATGGAGAATTCTATGTAATTCCGTTTTGATGGGTTTCTAGCCTGTAATGAGTCTCATGTGGATAAGGTTGTGTCCTTGTGCTTATTTCCCCATAAAACATCCTCCGGAAATTCCCCAGAATTTCACCCCCTGCGTTCGTCAGTTCATCATCCCCTCGCGGCCGTCTGTTTACAGGTTTGGCGAACAAGACGAGGTCGAGTTGGCGGGTCAGACCGCCTTCAGATGAAGCTCATCTGCAGGGCTCTCCTTTGACGTCAAACAGGCCGCCTGCTTAATCGCACGGCCTCGTACAGATGAGTGTGTCTGCCTGTATTTCACCTCCGCCTGTCACTGCCATGTGAATCTCAGCAGCGTAATTGCCCCTTCTGCAGGACAAACACAAGCCGGCGACGGCATTGTTCCACCTTTCTGCCGAATATCCCACGTCCCGCGGCAGCGTTCTACTGAGGGAGGAAGAGGAGAGGCTGCGACTGCTTCTTATTCCCTGTTTTGGCACTGGGACAGATGGGCACTCCAGTTTCTTACTGCAAAATATGCTTCACAATGCCAGTCTTTTTGTTGATGTGGAACGGAAAATCGTCCCCTGAGGCCATTTTATTCCTGTTTTATTCTTCCATCGAAGATGAAACGGTTACTTATACATGCACGAGGGTTGAGCATCATTCAGCACTGAATTTAAATGTATATTTTTAATTAAATTAATATTTAATGCTATTACATTCTAATGCAAATTTCTGTATTAACAAGATGCAACTATGCAATTTGAATAAGGAAGTATGATACATTTTCTGAGCTTTTTCAAGATAATCGTAATGTTGGCTTGGCAAATCCTTGTTTGAAAGCGTAATACCTGGATGTTTTAATAGATATTGTATATAGATCTAGAATATATAGATACAGATTATGGATATAAAATCTAGGATATCGGATGTACAGGAGATCTAGAATATTGGGGTGTAACAATACATCAATATGGATCGATACATTGATCAAATGACTAGCGATATGATGCATCGTTGCAATGTGTAATTGTGTGATTCTGATTTTTGCACAGTCTGGACATGCACTTACTACAGCTTAATTGCAGACATCTTAATCTTTTTAGGGTCAGAGCCAAAGAATGTCAGCTTGTCTAGTAGGAGAACATCAACATGTCACCAGCTCATGACCTCTGTGATGGGTTGAAGTCAAATCCTTATGACACCAGTCATTTCATCTCATGACCTCGTTCTTGTAGAAGGAACGACCCAGTGACCCCTAGACCGCCATCAGTTGTCATTGCCTTGTTTTTCACCCATTCTCAAACATGGTAATTCGTACCCACCTTTGACAAGTTCTTTTGACACCATACAACCAATTGTTGGGACTATTAATTCAATGAGACCAGTTTAGTTGAAATGTTGCTCTACTGGGACATTCATCTGTGGCAATCATAGTCGAGCGGCTAAACCCTCTATCCTATTAAACTGGATTACGCTATAAGACTCTTACAGCATGAGGGCCTGTTGACCAGGTGTCTCTGCCATACAGATTGCCGAAACCAGAATGCTGAACCAGCCTAAACAATCTCATTAGCCTCAGAGTGGTGCAATGCACAGTGCTTCAAAGGTCTCTACGCTTTTATCGACGTGTGGGTTCAGCTGTCTATTGAACATCCGTGCAAGTGTGAACGATCGAGACAGTGTTTTCAAACATGCACTCAAGCGTGTAAAAGCAAACATGGCCTTGTCCATTCTTTAGGATTCAATTCAATGCAGTTTCCGCCGCAGATTTATCACATTCAGTCTGTTCATTTTTTCATCTTTTTTTTTTTGGTCGTAGTTTTTGTCCTTTGACGCAAATATTCTTTTTATTTGATCAATGTTTTGACGTCATATTTATTAATTTTACTGGCATCTAATTTAGTTGATGAATGGAAAGAAAAGGAATAAAAAATAAACTATATTCTATATACATTTTAATAAATAAAAATCTCGCTCTCTCTCTTCTCTCTCTCATATACATATTTTTCATATATATACACACACAGTATATATAGAGATTTTTATTATTCTGTATTTCTGTTAACACATACTGTGAGAATATTTATAAGTATATATTTTTTATTAATAATTTAATGACAAAGTTAATAATAATGTATGTTTTATATCAAATGTATATTATGTTTTATATATTTGTTCGCAGTATGTCTATTAGAATCATCTAATTTTCTTTAGTTTCTCGCTAACATTGCATTCAAATGTGTAGTGCCTTGCAAGGCAGATCACGACATCCCATAATCGCTGAAAATCCCACTCCTTTAAATATTGACCAATGTGATTCTGAAGATGTTTCTGTGTTTGGATGTGGTAGGTCTGCTGTCATTGTGGGTGGTTTGCTGGGACGGCTGAAATAAAAGGCCTTGCTGCTCTTTGTGTACCTTCCCAGGGTTCGCTTTGTTTTCTTAACTTTTGACCCCACAGTTCCATCTGTAACCTCACACTTCTGACTTGTAGAAGGACAATTCCCGCCTGAGTTTCCTCAATAGGTCTGCGCGTACAACTCAAACACAACAAGGCCTGATTGTAGTTGGCTTGTATCAAAATGACGGATGAAGGGAAAAACTGTAGTCCTATGGAATACAGAATTGATCTAATCAATCTGTTGTCGATCTAACG
The DNA here is from genome assembly GCF_949357685.1 of Gobio gobio. NCBI lineage: Eukaryota > Metazoa > Chordata > Actinopteri > Cypriniformes > Gobionidae > Gobio > Gobio gobio. The sequence goes on from NC_137098.1 coordinate 54,267,516, forward strand.
GCCAAGTCCAAAAAACAAACCTAAATTCCTTGTCGTCATTAATCAACTCTATTTACATTTCCCTTCAATATCTCTAGATATTTTGCATCCGTTAACTAAAGTTATGAGAGCTTAACATTGTAGTTGTAGCTGTAAATAAATGCTGATAGGGGACTGCTTTTAAGAAATTTCAGAAATAATTGTCTTCTTCTGACTCACTTAAAGCTATTAACTTTAATCAGAAATTGCCTTTATTCTTTGGGATAAAATTAAGGAAAGGCGAACGGAATAATCACTTGCACAACTGTTTCATTGTCTGTGGGTTATTTTATTGACTTGCCTTCTAAATATTATGATTACATTTCACCAGAATGACTTGGAATTATTGCTTCCCTAGCTTAGGTACGGCGTTTTTGTTAGTTTCACAAGACCATAGCCGTCCCTGCTGTGTAGCGGCTTCCCAGAGTCCCTGTTTATCCTCAAGTTCCTGTTTTAGATTAGCAGAGCTGACGCGGGATAACCTTGTCTGAGTAGAGAGAAGCGTGTGTGCGTGTGTGTGTGTGCGTGTGTGTGTGTGTGCGTGTGTGTGTGCGTGTGCGTGTGTGTGTGTGTGTGTGTGTGTGTGTGTGTGTGTGTTTGTTTGGCAGGGAGATACTGACAGCATGATAGCACAGCATGGTGTCACTCTCTCTCACCACAGACCTTCTTAATTGCAATTGGTGCTAATGGGTCTGATGATGAAGCAATTATTTATCTGCATGAACCAACTGCACGCTTATGTTAATTATTCATCTAAAACAAATATTTTTTTATACGAAGGGAACTTTTAATTTTCATTTGCCATTTTAAAGGGCAGTGTTCAGCTTCAGCATTTTTATTTTTGAACCACAATAATGCAATATTGGCTGTACATTGTATGACTCTGTTTGATCACAAATAAAGCAGTGGGAAATTCTGGGAATATTTTTTTTAATATATGTATGTTTTTTTTTTTTTTTTTTTTTTTTTTACAAATTGCCTTATGCATCTTCCATGTGTGATAATAAACAAATACATATTTATGTTTTTTCAGCCAAATTGTGCCATTATTACATACAAAATGGATGGATGGAAACACCAAGACCAAAAAGTACCTTACCTTTCTATATTTTAAATAGTTATTTATTTTGCTATTTGGGATTTTCTGATCGATCAGCCGCAGATCGGTATCAGCCAATACCGTAATCACATTTTATGACTAAAATAGTCTGATCTCACCAACCGATCGCAAATTTATGACGTCAGACTTTAGCGCTGCAGTCATGTCATCACCAGTATGGAGTTATTACGCTGTCTCAAGAAATAATGCGAACAAAGTGATTAATGCTGCCTTCACGTGCTATAGGAAATTTCATAATTCCCACCTCAGAAGTTGTGATTACGAGCTTGTTGCATTCAAGTGCTTTGTTGTCGGAATGAAGAGGAATCATGGAGGACACCAGGTTTATTTTTGCCTATTTATTGGGAAAATCTTAATAAAACCAACATTGTAGTGTCCCATGCACTGACAACCATATAAACATTTAGGATATTATCCAGATTTCCGCTTTCTGCCGATTCGGTAATTTCGGTCAAATGCAGACTATTTTCGCTGTGTATAAAACATACAGCACGCTTCAAATGATTATGATTATCATATATGTAAATATGCACTACATTAATAAGGACGATCTAGCTGTTTCGGGGAAAAAAACGAATAAATCATACCTGTCACAGCAGTAGTTCTCCCTGCCACCATGTTTAAAGGCCCCCTAAAATCAAAATGTAATTTTTTTTTTTTTTTTTTAGCTTTTAGGATGAATATGTTAGCCTTAAGGGTTATGAATAAGCTGGTTTGTTCCAAAACAATGACAACAGACAACAAAACAGGACCCATTTGAATTCTGCACAGAATGCTGTATTTCAAAGCGATATGGAGAAGATTATGATGAGAAACAGTTTAGGAGGAAACTGTGGCTTTACCGAGCTGTAAGGCTCTAGTCAATCTGTGATATAAACAAAACACTATTGGCTGTTTTAAAAAAGGGGAGGGGCTGCTTGATATGTCCCACCCTGTCTTCCTGTTTCAGGGGAAATTACGTCCAAACATTGAATAATGCTGCATGTTTCAGGGCACTTCAGTGGGCCTTTAAAGTTTAGGGCACGCCAATTTCGGGAATTTGGGTATCAAAAATTATTTCCGAACTTCCCCAGTGGTAAACATGACATCAGGGCGTTCATGTGCAATTTTTTACCTAGGAAACTCGTATTCACGATAATTCTGATAGCACGTGAAGGCAGCATTAAAACCGCTCACGCTCATTCGTATGTGCACCCACTTTCTGAAAGACGGGTTCTCGCACATAAAGCTGCTGCTCATACAGCGCGTGAGTACGTATCTTACTGGGCTTAAATGGTCCAACACACACTTATGTGTCAAAAATGCCTGTCTTTGTGAGTATCTTCATTAACAAAGTTGTTTATGTCTTAAGTGCATTTGCATTCGGTGTTAAAGTGAAAGCAGGCTAATAAAGCTAAAGATGTTAATCAAACAAACATTCTCTCATTGCTCTTAGCTAAATCCCTTTTGTGAAGCTTGTGCACTGTTTTTGTACATTTTGATTACTTTATGCCATTTATGATGTATTTCTATTTCTAGTGCTTGAAGTTTAGTGCTCGAATGTTGATGGTGAGCGACTATTCAGTACAGCCACAGCCACATAGGCCTATGTTTTTGATGAAAATAGGAATAGAGGAATCTCCCCAAAATGCAGAAAAGCTTCAATTTATAAGAGAATCCTGCCTTACCTACTTAAGTAGGACGTAGGAAGGAAGGACTCAAATACTCTGCACTTGCTGAATAATATTCCTGATCATTTTTGTATCAGACTATTTGTTTTTGTCCTCATATTGGACAGTGTTTAATTAAACCTTATGGCTTGCATCTATGTTCAGTTTGACATTTAAGTCTTGTAGGCTCTTTAATAGGCCAGAGTATCCTAATATGGATAGTGTTTTGCATAAGCCCTGTTTTTAAAGGCCTATTAAAATCTTCATTGTATAAGTATAATCTATGGCATTACTGTAAAGAATGTCTGTGTTATTACTTCTCTGGGGAAAGAAACACTGACATTCAACAGAGATCTTAATTACTCCATATACACCTCTTGAATGATCAGGATCTGTATCGGCTGATCATGATGACAAAAAAATTGGCTGCAAAAATCCTGATTGGAGCATCCCTAATACATAAATAATATCTACAGTTATCTCTACAGCTCTTTAAAAAATTAAGAGACCACTTAACATTAATTTCCACTTAACATTGATGTCTCCTTAATTTTTATCAGAGCTCTGAGACGCATTTAAATATTTACAAATACTTTTAAATATTCTATACATAATTTTTTTTATTCATAATTTATTTTTTATTAAGAAGAATTTGTTACATTTTAATAAAAGAAGTATAGTGGCTTCACCAGTGGCTGCAGTTCCTATTGAAATTTTTCCGTTTTGTGCCAATTTCCCTAGAAGAGAGTTTTTGTTCTCTTGAACACATGGGATGGAAACTTATTTATTTATTTCACCATATTTTGCAATATTCACTGGAACATTGCAAACTGAAGTATGTTGTTTACTTAAATCGTTTGCATTATAAAAGAGACACTGGGTCACTAAACGCAGTGTTATTTTCATTCTGTAGGAGAGACAGACTTGTCTGATGTTCAGAAGCCTGAGTGACTGACTGGCTTTATATTCTCTGCTGTGTGCTTTATTGCTAACCAAACTGAAGGACACATGAAAGCTGGTGGATCTGCTGTGTTGTGACTGACCGCTGCTTATTGATGGACTAGTGATGTTCATTATGTTGTCAGTCTCTTGTTCTCTTCAATGACACTGGGAAGTTTCATCATACTTCCTCACTGTCACTCTTGACAAAAGGCTCTTTGCTTGAGAACGTGACACCAGACTGAAAAGCAGTCTTTGTCTGCCGAGCCTTTTCTTGCATGTCACATTCTGCTGGTTACTGCAGAGAAATCATCCTTGAATGCAATAAAGGCAATTATTATGCACCCAGACTGCAAAATGCTCACGCTCAAAGTTCAGCGAGGTTAATAAATCTGTGTCTAGCCACTTCTGATGCAGTGAAATATTAACATCAAAGTGGCAGTGTATTTAAATAATTAAAGGGTCTTGAGCTGGTGGAAGCGGTGTGTCATGATGTCTGGCCTGCCAGCATGGCACCTGCCGAATGCTGGATGTGCCTCCAGGAATAACAGCGCAGCACGAGGCTGTGGTGCTTTTCCAGTAGGGAAAGCCTCATCTGTCCTCACCAGTCCCTCTCTCACTTTTTCCAGCCTTTTCTCATCCGCCCTGCTGGAAAGTGCCGTCTCACCAAATCCCACTAGATGTAATGAAGCGGTGCTCGACAGTCGAAACAGTCTAAGAATTTATGACATCCCATAGTATAATTTCCCTACTTGTGTGAGTGTCGCCCTAGACAGGGAAGGAGGTTGCGCAGCTGATAAAGAGGGAAAGATGGTGTGGATATTTTTAGTTTTCCTTTTAAGGGATAGTAATACAAAAAATAAAAATGTACTCGCCCTCAAACCTTAAAGTTAGACCTCATTGACTTTCACTGCATGGAGAAAAAGCACTAAGAAATTTATTAGAATACCTTTTGTTTTCCATAAGAACGCAGTCATACAGGTTTGCAACAACATGAAGTTGAGAACAAATATGATTTAATGTGCCAAATTGAAGGGTAATTTGCAACAATAAACAGCTTACCTTAAAGGGCTATTCACACCAAGAATGATGAATATAACAGTCACTATACTAGTGTCCACACCAATGCACAATAACCACTTCAAATGCTTGAGCTCTTTAAAGCAGGATGGATTCTAATCATTTTTTTATCGTTCTTCTGTGTTGTTATCGTTATAGTTGTGTGGTGTGAATTTCCCCGTTGTCATAGAATTAGAATAATTATTAAAACTTTGTTATAGTATCGTCCTTGGCCTTTAGACTAGACTACTGAACAATATTACGTGATGGCAGAATTGTTTACTAGTGGAGTCTTTTATCATATCGCTGTTGATTTATAAAAACAGTGACTTTACTCCACTTCATGGCACCCGATACATTAGACATGCGCTGGAATTTCATAAAATAAATTTTTTGGGTAAAGAAAAAGTCCAGGTTTAATCCTTTTTTAATGTAAGCACTGGTTGATGATGCTAAATTGCTGGAAAAACATGCACATCATGTATGATGAGATGTGTGTGGAGAAATCCAAATGGACAATTTTCAAAAACAACTGGTTTCATTTTTCGGTCATTTCATATAAAACAATACAGGGCTGTTTTGTGATTGTATATGACTGTATTTAAGTTGTTCTGAAGGTTATTTGATTCTAATTTTGGCTGGTTTTGTTTTTTTAACTCTTATATTTAGGCAATTTTGAGATGCGACTCTCTGGGAAGCCTGTTTTTAAGTCTATATCACAGGCGTTCCTGATTGCATCCTTTCAGTTTCACTGTATCCTACCAAAGAGCAATGACTCGTAACGGGCTAAATTCAGCCTTCTCCTATGTGAGGGAAAGTTTCCAATGAGGCTTTTTCAGAGTTCTTTATCAAAGCATTTTGAAAAGCATAAATACATCGTAATGCACATCTGCTTGTACATCAAAAGCAGCAACTTTTTCATGTTCCCTGTAATCTTGAAGTTCACCAACAGAATGTGTTTACTGTGGGATTTTGATAGTCTAACATTTTGTGATTTTTAAAAACTTTGTGATCTGTTCGAGTTTTACCGCTAGTTTTAAGTTTAACTGATAATGACTCAAATATTTATCTCTTCAGGGTGCGCTGCTTTCTTTTTAGACGTATAATCACATTTTGTTGCTGTCATTCCTGCTATGCAATCTTACTAAGAAACATTACAAATACTTTGTTTTATTTCCTTTCCTTTTTTTATATTTTCTCTAATGGAAACGTTTTAAACAATAGGAATTTTGCTAAGGAAGTATTTGATCGAAATTACTAGCATACTGAGTTTGTAAAAGTTACTGAGTTCAAAAGGGGCTGCAGAACAGGAAGGATCTTTCACCAATCCTGCTGCCGGTATATGTTTTTTTTTCTTTTTTTTCTCGAGTGTCCAGTCTGTGGTCGTTTTCTTATAGTGTCAGGCAGCCAATGATATGTTCATCTCTTTTGGACCGTGGAGACTTTGGTTTCCTTGTTCTGTTTCAGATTCATTGTTGAAATTACTTGGCCAAAATGTAAAAGTAGGCCAAAATGACTGATTTATGGCACTTCTGAGACTCTTTTTAGAGGTTCAATCTAATATAGCTAACCTGTGGGAATATCAAATAATATTCTGGGACAGAATTTTAGCATTTTTGGACAGCTGTGACAACATCCATCATGGTTCCACCTAGAGAAAGTGTGTTCTTGTGTTCCATCTGCACTGTATATGGATATTATGTATACTATAATTGTTGGTCTATATGCACCCGTTGAACCAGTATTGAACCCGTTGAAAAGTATTTTGTATATTTTGAGTTCTAATCTTTTATTACTGTTAGTTAGTGTTTTCTTTTATGGATTGTTTTGGCTAATTTTTTTTCGTTTGTTTGTTTAGCCTTAATGGTTTGTGAATCCTTGTGTAAGATATCAGTGTAAATGCCTTTGTTTCTGATAGACGTGTACAGAATTGCATGGTTTTATCTGTTCTGGCATAGATCTGTGGCGGTGTGGAATGTTCTGGGCTCATCCTGCTGGGCTCCTGCAGAGCTAATTGAAGTAACGTGATGAGAGAGAACAGACGGGGAAAAAGCCCAGCAAATGACCTCTGCAGATTCAAGCTGCAGAGAGTCATATAATAATACAATACTTGCTCCTACTTCAGTTTATAGTGCATCCACGGCTTTGTGCCTGAAGAATTTTAACATTGTTGTCCTGTTGCGCTTTCAAAATCTTGCTCCGAAAACATATCTGTTTCAAGTTCTTGCTCAGCCATCATGGTTGTTTGCAACCAATTTTCCTTTCATATCTGACATAATTTACAATTGAAACAGGATATTCAATGAGGGAAAATGGACTTGGACAGGACTTGATGTATTCAATTAGGAATTAAGTGGGTTGTGAAATGTGGGTTTTACATAGTCAGATGGTTAAAAATGGAGGGATTCATGACATATTTAGTATGTAAGTAAGTAGGGCTGCACGATATTGATACAATATGCGACAACTTGTTAAATAATGCGATATTCAATTTGATGCTTTAAGTGTATAAAATACATTTTCAATCATATTTAAATATATTTAAAAACTGAAAGTGATGTTTCACATTATTTGTCTTTTGAGTAGAGAGCATCCCTACAACTTCTGAAAGTGAAGAGAAGTGTTTTACTGTTGCATTACATAAGTAATAGTGAGGGTTTATCGGACAATGTTTGCATGTGAAGTCTTTTCAACAGAATTTTTTGTCAAATAACTTTACAGCATGAGTTGGTAAAAATAAGCAAAGTGTTTCTGTTGTTGTGCCCATTACGGGCACGTTATTCGATTTCTGCGTGCAGAGAGACTGCGGTGTCTGTGTCCTGACAGCAAGATGGATGTCTGATGCCTGTCCACCTCTCCTGGGCCGCATCCAAATGGGTTTCTGTTCCATCCGGGAGCGCCGGCCCAGACAGATTGAAAGAGGTTTGGCGTGTCCCTTGGCTAATTCATGGCACATGCCGAGAGAGGCAGCTCTGCTTTTTGGATCGCACTGGCTTATTGGCAAACCGTTTTACTAAAATAATTGAGGGCCAAGCAGATCTCGCTACTGTATCTCTCTTTGGACACATGAGGGTATTTGGGAGGTTTTTAAAAGCTGATAACCGCTCTGGTTATGAGATGCTGTTTGAAGCTACCGAATCAAGTTACTTATCGGTCATCCAACCTCGTAATGTGTGCAATTTCTTAATCCACTGTCAGGCCGACATCTCTTCAAGTAAGACAAATGTCTTGGAGTTATCCGAGGGCAGCCATTCTTCCATTAGGAATGGATCAGGATGGACTAGATGTCCATTTAATAAAGTTGATTCATATCTACAGTTTTGTTGTTTAATGTTATTTAGAGAAATGTCTCAGGGAGAGTTTGGTATGCTGGTACAGTACGGTAAAATCCAGTCTGAGAAGCTGCATCTTTTAATTCGTCATCTTTAAAGCATCACCACTGCAGCCATCAAAGCACCGCATGTGTAACAGATCCGCTGCCTTCAACAAGGCAATTACTGGTGGACTTCAAGTCTCCTGCTGGGAGCCATTTTCACATTATTATACACACTAGGTCTCTGTTTTTTTTGTGGATTATGATCGTTTAATGGATAGTGAGCCAATCTATCTGTTGAGTATTTGTCAATGTAGTCTGCGGTTTTTATAACTGTCTACTTAGATGTATTTTTGGCTGTTGTGAAGCATGAACAGCGTCAGGATATCTATTAATAGAACTCTGATTGTGTTTATCAGAAAGAAGGAAGTCATATACACCTAGAATGACTTGAGGGTGAGTAAATGATGGGGTTAAAGTGAACTAATCCTTTAATTACTTAAGTTACACCCAACACTGTATAAAGGTCAGTATTTTTGTTTACCTGCAAGTCATGTGACTAACTAACATCAGAGAACTATTAATGCAAATGTGTTATTAAATAATTAAAATATAAATTAGGTGCTTAAAGTCAAAAAATGTATGTCCAAAGGGCTTTGCTGAAAAAAAAAAAACAGTTATTCACTAGTAAATAATGAAAATATGTAGTTTTGCACATCTCTGCCTGTTAAATCTGTCAAAATATCAGCACCTCATTTTTCTGTGTAATAGTTAATGGTAATTTAACGGCACGTCTATATTCTTTCCTCCTCCGTAGGAAGTTGTGAGGTCATTCCAGCATGTTTCCATTGTTACAGTCGGTTACTTCAGCGTGCCTGACTTCCCAGTCGTTAACGACCACTTTCCTTTCTCGTGGTCTGGGACTCTGATTTCACTTGTTGAAATGGTTTGGAAACACACAGCTGTCCTCAAAACTCCTAGTGTACCACTGGCCAACTATTCTCCTGCAGCTGCACTCGCCCCTTACCGGCCTCTGTTACAACGAATTAAATTTGCAATTAACCTTCCCGGGAGGTCAGAAAAAGGCATGAGGAGAGAAAAGAAGCTTATCTCACGTTGCGCCTAGGCCTTTGCTGTTCCTTCGTCAGGCACAGCGAGGGTCTCATTGTGCTGCTAAGGCGGAGGCTCATATGAACGTCAATAAACATGATTAATTAGGCTTTGCTTTTGAACCAGAAGGATCCAATGGAACGCAGTCAGTCGTTCATCCGTATTAATTTTTTCGTGTTACTTGTGTAAAAAAAGTTTGATTTCCGAATCCGACTGATTAGCTAATTGAAGCGACAGCTTTATTATTAAGATCCATACTAGTCAAGTGAATCGTTCACATTTTGGACAGCATGTTGCTGTACAATGTAAGTGAGAATTACTGTTAATGTCTTTTATCACGTCACATTGACAAGCTCACAAATGAACTAAAATATATATAAATAACTGCTTCTGAATAGCAGTGCAGTAGTCTTGCTGGTTTGTCAGGTTCTGATGTTGTTCAGATGAACTAAAATATATATAAAATATAACTGCAAGCAGCCATTACCGAGGCCAAGCGCAAAGAAGAAGACAAGACATGCCAAAATGGCTGGGAGTGTTAGATCAACTGCAGCAATGAGCAATTAAACACATTTTAAGATGATTTTAGGCAAAAGGCTGAAGAATGCATTGTAGTCTATGAAGATTTCATGTTTTTTTCTATTATAGCGCCACCAAGAGGCACAATCCCACCCATTTTTCTTATGTGTCCTCGGAGTGAGGCCATACATGTGTGTGTCAATTTTGGTGAAAAATATCTAATTTCGTTTTGGAGTTATAGACATTTATATGAAAAAACATGTAAAAAATGGTTTTCGTCTCGATCGGACTAGCAGTTTCGACGATATCATCTAACTTTTTTTAATCGCTAAATTACCGCGCTGCACAAACCATACGCCGAAACCTGGCATGTCTGGTATCGTTGGACTCGGCAAGGATTCAGTAGACAAAAAAAGTTACTGCCATGGAAATAAGTCAACCACACCCAAAGTTATAAGCATTTTTTTTTTTTAATTCTCCACTAGGTGGCCTGAAACTTCTCAGGCTCCTTCAGGGCATCGTGCTGATGACCCATTCAGAGTTCCGTAACAATTCATTCATGAGTTCATAAAATACAGCATTTTAGCATATAATTCAAAATGGCCGATATGGTAAAATTGGATATCAGTCGACTCGGCATGATGTCCCGAATCTATGGAGACCATTGGAGACAAACGGTTCAGAAGTTATTATAAAATTAGCAATTTTTCGTATCTCCGGACCAGTAGGTGGCGCTGCACCGAAACGCTGCAGGTTGCCTCAGGTCATGCTTGTGATCACATGTACCAAGTTTTGTTTGAATATGATAAAGCGTTGTGGAGATGTAGCCTTATGTGCATTTTCGCAACCGCTGCGTAAAATTTGTTTGCTCCTTTTTCAAAAACGATTTGACGAATCAACTTGAATTCCATAACTTTTTGTTGGCACCACCTTAAGATGATCAGGTTCAATTTTTGTGCAAATTGGATGAACCGTCTAGGACGAGTTCGCAAAAGTAGGTTTTTTGGAAAATTCTAAATGGCGGGAATATTTTAATGATGGAAGATTATGTCATAGGGTGCAATCGAATCTTATTTAGCCCTTAGGGTCTAAAAGTTATTAGCATAAACATGTGTTAAACTTTGGACAGGTGGCGGTGCTAGAGGGAATGAGTTAGGGACTCCAAATTTGGTGTGGTTACTATTGGTACTGAACTATCAGTGTACCAAATCTCATAACTTTCCTCCAATGACGGAAGAAGGAAGAATAAGAAGAATGCTAACGATTTCAATAGGTGCCTCCCTTCGCACCTTCGGTGCCTGGCCCCTAATAACTGCTTCTGAATAGCAGTGCAGGTAGTCTTGCTGGTTTGTCAGGTTCTGATGTTGCTGTTCGTGCACAGTAGTTTTGCATATTGGATGTATTATTTTTTGGAAAGGGGAGATAATGACAGAATGTATTTGTGTGAGAGCGATACGGTCATGTAAATCCATCGCTGGCAGTCAGACCTCCATGTCCTCATCTTCCACTATTAGCATCATCATTTTTAACAGATGCCACCATCTGCAGCCTTTCCCAGAAACTCCTCCTCAATTTCTCAAGAACCTGTCAACATGCTTTTGTTTATTTTTCACACATGCTGTTTTTAAGCATATTTTAATTACTTTTTTTAGACCATCTTGTATCTAAGGTTGGTAATTGTAACACATTTAATAATTAAGGTTCTGATTCTAGTCATTCAGTTCTGCTTCTTTAACTTTTACATTAAACATTTTTTAATGTACTTTTTTAGAATAATTGATCAGAATTTGATAAAGCACATTAAAAAAGTGTATATTTACAATTTTAAATAAATTTAAATTTATTTGTGATTTAAAGCTGAATTTTCATTCTAATATGCTAATTTGCTGCTCAAGATACATTTCTTATCAATGTTGAAAACACTTGTGCTGCTTAATATTTTTGAGACACATTTTTTTAATGTTCTTTGATTTTAAAAGTATTAATTTTATTATTTTTTTGTTATTATTTTAACTAAGGTAGTGGATATTACAAGATTATATTCTGAAAGTATATTTAACAACCCTTAATTACATACATTACACCATGGTAGCAATTCTCGGGGTAATTTGAGTTGGCCATGGTGAAAGTAGTGACTGCTGTTTCACTGAATAAGTCAATAAGTCAAGATTCTACGTTTCTTTTGTCCTGAACCCTTTTGCATTGAATCAAGAACTGACTCATCAGGCTGCAGACGGAGACTAAACTTTCCCTGCAGCAACGTCAGCTACACCTGCACATCTGTTGAGTTGTGCTGCAGCTGTTTTACCCGCCACTGGGATTACAACGGGTTGTCATTAAGACGTTCCCGGCCAAAACAGTCCTGTTTGAAAAGCAAAACCTTTGAGGTCCCATCAGCCAGCTGTCTGTTTGAACTGCGGCCTGTCTAGCTGCCCTCTTACCTTTTATAGTAAGTCAGTTACTATTCAGCTGTACGACATAAGACTAATGCTTTCAAATGAAACCCTCTTCGTCTTAGAAGAAAATAGTTCAGGCCTAGATCATTCATCTTCCATCTGCAAGTATTGATTTTGCCCATAATAACATATTGCAGCGTTCACATTATTTCTGCTGCATTTTGCAAGAGGTCAAAATGCACTGTAGATGTATTTATCGATGCAATCTTTTGCCTTTTATTGATCAACATTATTTGAAAAAAAAGCATTTTGCACTTAGGAATCCATGTAGAATAATTGTAATTTGGATTTAATGTGCTACTCCGTATGCAAACTACATTGCAAAAGGATAAAGTTTGTACTAGTTCTCATTATCTTGCGTCCAAAGACTATTTTGGTCGTTATTAATAAAAATGATTTTTGTTTTCTGTATGGAGCCTGTTATGAAGCAGAAACGCTGTCAAAGTTACACGCTACAGATGCTGGATGTGTGAAACAGGCCGCACACATCTCCTGACATGTGGGTTTGGAAAGAGGAATCAACTCAGCACATATCCATGGTTTCAATCAAGCCTATGTTCATTCTATTATGCAACCAGCCAGTAAGTATGCAGTGGTTGAAATATTTAGCAATAGCATAAATGATTCTTGTTACTTTAAACATGGAACTTCGCCGTATTAATTCTCTAGTGGTTAAAGGATTTGAAAATACTTTTTTGTAGCATTTAAGCAACCCGGCAAGTCCAACTCAGTTACTTTGATTCAACGAATGCCGTGAGGTTTTTCTATCAGCTTGTTCAACCAATGGCAAATTGTTAGTCAAATCCGAAATGAGTTAGGATGATTCTAAGGGCCCACGCACTTTTGATCCGTTTTATTAATAGGCTAGTAACAGTACTAGTAGTAATGCAATAGAAATGATAAATGTATAATCTACCAAAGAGTTAAAAATAAAGTTGCGGCTTATTTCTGCATGTCCGGCAAAAATCGATTTTTGCATTTAAGGCACTGGCAGATTAAACAAAAGACCATTTTCTAATTTATGTTGTGTCTGATTGTTAAAAGTCACTGTCGCAGTATATTGCATATTGCACTCTGTTTATATATGTTTGTTTTTAATATAATGTTAGTTGAATCATAAGAACGTTGCATTTTCTATGAATATTTGATTCCTGTTCTGTATTTTTCTATTACATTTGCATAATAAATAATCTGCTAGCTACACCCATGGTAGGTCTCTGACTAAATACGGATACCTGGTGGTCAAAAGCGATAACAAAAGTAATAGGTCAGTATTATTAAATTGCAGACAAAGAATTTAGATAGCTAGGTTGTCTTTTGGTGCGGAATGGGTCTGGTAGGGGTCCCAACCTCATATTCTTTCATAGTGCCCAAAACTGCTAGCATCACTCCTGCTCAAACCACTTTTGGAGATGGTCTGAGACTCGTTCCAAACGAAACAAGTGTAAATGCATCTGGTTGTTGAAACCACAAATGTAAATTTTACTCAAATGATAAAAATTAGAGCGTGATTTAGCTATGACATTATAGCGAGATATGACAGCGCTACTGCAACACGTATCACAACAGATGAGTAACTGAGTATCTCTTGCTGCAGATGAAATATGTCGCAGACGCTCAACACGCAATCATCTTCATGAAAAGTCGTGAGACTAAATGATTTACCAGTGCTGATGCCGCGCTCTCCTATTGCGGTCTTTAAATTTGAAATTAGCTGATGATTAATAAAATGCAGGTCATGCTTTCTTTGACGTGAACTGTTAAATTTGCAGATAGCGCGGGAATTGAAGATCGGATTGCTTCATTTCTTTAAACAAAGAAAACGATCTTAGTTTTGCGCAGACACATTTATGTGGCCAAGTGTAAGTGGAACTGTTTTAACAAATCAGGTAGCTATCCGATCAGTAAAAAAGCATGTAGTGGCCAAGTATAAACAGACCCTTAGTCAAGTTAGAATGTTGTTATGCATGACTGTAATAGTCATAAGGAAAGCAACAATGTCCTTTTTTAAGTTTCATCTAATATTTATATCATATTTGAGATTAAATCTCATTGCAGCGTGTTTAGTTAGCACACAGCCTAATTTCTTTTTGATGCAGAAACTATTTGATTTCACCATCTGTTTAATGGTATGTGTGTGTGTGGGAGCACATACAGAATCCGTAGCTGAAGGCTGTATTTGTGACATGATTTCACCACCCCTTCACACTTGAGTGTGTGACAGCTGTAATCTCCCAGCTTTGTCCAGCTTGCAGCTTTATATAAACACAGCTTCCATTTGTGGTGGTCCTCCCATGGTTTACACTTCAATTCTATAAACTTAGCACTGTGCATTCCAAAACAATGCTTTCTGATTGTGGGAGTTTGGGAGTTGTTTAGGTCAGAGACGCACTTAAACAGATTATATGTAATTGGGTATCTTTTTTAACTCCGTTTCCCTCTTTGTTTCACTTTAATCATTTCAGTTCTCCCAGCAACTTCTGTCTAAACACCCACAATCCAGTTTCTATCCCCACTTCTCCCTACTTTCCATGGGCGGCACCTCTCGAGCCAGGCTAACAGAGCGCCAGTGTGCCACAGGCTTGCCGCAACTTTCCCGGAGACTGTAATTACTACCCTCAATAAAAAAAAGGACAGACAATATCAGCTAACTTGAATGCGCTGTTTGAGGGTGGCTTTTGAATCCTGGTCTTTGCTGGAAGGTTTGAATGAGGTTTTATTTGTGTGCCGCCCAGCTATAAAAGTAGCAATACGAATTCCCTTCTCAGCTGTCTCTGAATTATACAATGGATAGTTCCGGTTATGGAGGCTGATTGGTCAATATAGCTGTGAGAACAAAACACCTGTTCATAACAACCATAGAGAGCAACTATTAACTTTTAGTTAATACCTTGTGGAGGTTTTAATGAAAAATTGTGTTTGTAATATTTGAAAGTAACAAGGCCCTTGATGCTGTGTTTTATGCTTCATGGCAATACTAACTGTATTTGCAAGAATGGGAAATGGATGGGAAGGAAAAAAAGACTGCATGTATACCGCAAAATGATGCCAAGCAAATGCATCATTCTATTGAATTGATCCCTTGAGCAAATGACTCTTATGAGACAGATCCTTTCATTGAATCAGAACCAAACAGTGCAACCAGTTTAGTCTGATACAAATGACTCTTATGCGCTGAATCTTTTCACTGAAACTAAGCCAATTTAGTTTGATTCATAAACAAATTATTTTTATGAACAGGTTCTTTTCAGTAAATCAGAACCACATGATGGAGGAACTGGACAAATATTCTGAATATTCCGATATAATGTGACTTCTGACTTGTAATGTTGCCTGAATCATAATCATACACTGTTTGTTCGCTGGCCAGAGGAGAACTGGCCCCCCGACTGAGCCTGGTTTCTCCCAAGGTTTTTTTTTCTCCATTCTGTCACCTGATGGAGTTTGGTTCCTTGCCACCATCGCCTCTGTTGCCTTTGGCTTTTGGCTTGCTTATATTACTGATCTGCCCGCATTGGCACAATATGATAATTGAACTGAGCTGGATGACATCACTGTTTTCTCCGGAGCGGCTGTACAGCCGAATCAAATTCTGTTACATTAATTTCCTGTTAACACTGTGAAGCTGCTTTGAAACAATCAGCATTGTAAAGAGCGCTATATAAATAAAGATGACTTAACTTGACACAGCACAACCAGTATATTCCAATTCAAGAACACTGTTCTTTTCAGTGATTCAAACCCATATCGCTAATGTGGTAACTAATTTAGTCCAATTCTTAAACAAATGACTTTCTTGAGCCAGTTTTTTTAAGTGAATCACAAGAACTACACATTGAGACCAGTTTCCTTTTAAGAGACGGTTCTTTTCAGTGAATCAAAACCACACAGCTTATCCTGTTTAGTCTGATTTACAAACAAACGACTCTTATAAGCCGGTTTCACACAAAAGACTCAAAAGCTGACAAGTTGCCAGTTGACACACTGAATCAACATCTGACTCACTTTTTAAACTGCAGGTTATCATTACTTTCAGTGATGTCAGTCCCGAAATTAAACATGTTTTGTGCACTTGCTGTTTGTGAAAAATTAAATCACTATCATTACTGACTGGTTGTTCAAATGAGAATGTGTTGTTAAAAACACTAATTTGCTAAAGAATGTATACTAAATTATATATTAAAGGGGTCATGAACTGCGTTGTTTTATTGTTTTATGATGTTTCCTGGGGTGCACTTATAATGTTATAATGCTTTTTACACATAAAAGGGTCATAATTTATAAATAAAAGGCATTTTTCCTACCCTGGTTTTAGCCTCTGCTCTGAAGGCTCTGTTTTAAGGGGCGTGTCCGCTGGGTGACTTCAGTGTAAACTCCCACTGCTGTGATTGGCTAACGTCTTTACATTTGAAATGGTATTACTCCCTCTTTTAGCGCGTTTTTACTATTACAGCTCTCATGGTTAACTAATCGTGAAAAGTGTTGCATTATATTAAGGTCGTGGCATGAAAGGTTGCAGTGATGATCATTGTTGCCGATTACGCACATGTTGAGCGCAAGCAGTGATCTCGTCATTGCAACTCAGTTTCTGTACACTAACGAATGCTTTCATCTTCACTAACAGTGCAAATGTGATATAGTTAAGAGATTTGTTGAATAAAACGGGAGTCACTGATAAACACATCACTGATTTAAAAAAAAAAAAAAAAAGCGCTGCTTCAACGATTGCAAAGGGAGCTTTCTTTGATTGCTTTCTTTATAGAACTTTATAGAAACAACGCAAGTTGACGTTTAGTCACTGGTTTGATTTACTGACACAGACAAAGAACATCTGACTACATGAATCATTGCATTTCAGATCAGGCATTAGCATGAACACAGATACTAACATGTTGCATTACTGTCGAGCCCAGGCACTGTACAATGCTTGGTAGCTTGATCTGGTTTAACACTAGGCCTATGATACATGTGCAAATCGGTGGGCGGGGCTAAACAGGCAGTGATAAAGTAGGCCTTGATATTCTTCTGCAGAGGCGGTGCTTGCCTCTCTTCATAGATCGCCACTTGAAAAACTATCGTTTGCTGGGCCTGGTGTCTATAAAAGCTTTTATTGGACTAACAATGAAGTTTTCAGTTGAAACTTACAGGATATTCTTATAGTGTGATGACCTCTTATATGACAAAAGCGCAAAGAAAATTTGATTTCTCAGTTCATGACCCCTTTAATAAAACACTCTGTTTATACTAAACTGTATTTATATTATATTATATTAGAGTATAGCAGAGCCTCTTAACCTTTTTACTTAGGAGATCTGAGTGATTTAGAGTTGCATTTTAAACTGAGAGGTTTTTTTTTTGTGAATTATTATTATTAAAGAGACACAACCTGATATTTGCTCCTGATTGTAAGTCTTCCTCACCCATCACTGTTCATTTGGCCACAGCAATTTATGGCATACTCTGTATCTTGCGCAAACACTTCAGAGGAGTAACAACAAAAGGTTAATGCGTCATATTTCGCACACAGAGGTGTTCCTCTGGCTTTATGAGTATATCTTCCCTCTTGCTGTTTGTCTAAAGCATTTCAGCTTCATCAGACCTGTGACGAACAAAAGGGATTTCAGGTTATTGAATAACGTGTCTTTATGCAGTGTGCCTGTGAGTTTAAAGTTCTCGGACAGGTATTCTTTGGACTGTAATGCAGAGCTGATGCCTCTTAAGACAGTGGTGTGGTTGGCTTTATTGCAGAGTTCACTCACTGTAATCCACAGTTCAGAGAGGAATATTTCTCTGACTGAGACATATAAGACGTACCTCTTTCTTTACCAGGCTGATTTTGTCTGCAGTCATACATTATATTTTGTTGTTGTTGATATTTTAGTTTTTTGTTGATTTGGCACTCTTGTTCTGTCCCCGAACTAGTGAACTGAAGTCATTCATTTTCAATGAGACTTGGCGATGTGAGGCAACCTGAGCGCCAGAAGCTGTAAGCGGTGCAATGAAATTGGGTTTTATGCAACTTTATGCAAATAAACAATGTGAGCCTAGAATCTAGAGTTGGATAAATCCGTTTTAACTTTTATATTTATATTTTAGGACAATGAAACTGAAACACTGGCCATTATAGCATTGGAGGTTTTACGTCTATATATGCACAGCCTGGTGGCCAATCTTCACTGATCACAGTAAGAGCAGAGTGTGAAGGTTAAATTAGCTGAGCAATAGCACAGCTGTTTATAAAATACAGCAAAGTCAGCAAGTCTTTTGTGGTGTATTGAGTTATATTGAACAGGGTAATGTCGGCAAACCACTACATAGGACAAAACACATCTAACAGGAGTAACTGTCGACGACACAAGAGGAAGCTGTCTGAAAGGGATGTCCATTTTCCACCAAAACTGTTCGTCAGGAGCACCTATATTCATGTCAATATTCATGGTCTGGCTGCTATAGCCAAACCTTTAGTCACTCGTGCAATTGCCAAATTTAATTGGTGCCAACAGTGCAATTCTTGGGCAATGTGAAACATGTATTATTCTCTGAGTCCACCTTCACTGTCTTTCCCACATCCGTGGGAGTTACCGTGTGGAGAAGAGCCCTAAAGAGGCTTAACACCCGGACTGTTACGAGTCCAGAGGGAAGCATGGGGGATGAATCTGTGATGATTTGGGCTGCAATATCATGGCATTCCCTACTGTGCTTGATGGACGCTTCACTGCCAAGGACTATTGAACCATTCTGGAGGGTAGCAATGACCAATACACACAGCAATACTTTTGACAGAATGGTTTGATGAACATGAAAGTGGTCCAAATCATGATTTTGGGCTGCAATATCATGGCATTCCCTACTGTGCTTGATGGGCGCTTCACTGCCAAGGACTATCGAACCATTCTGGAGGGTAGCAATGACCAATACACACAGCAATACTTTTGACAGAATGGTTTGATGAACATGAAAGTGAAGTTGAACATCTCACATGGCCCGCACAGTCACCAGTAAACTAAAACAAATATTTTAGAAAGGAAATATTTTTTATTTATTTATATATTTAATTAATTATTTATTTATTTGAAGATCATGACATGGTTTTAAGAAGTTTTCCCCCTCTTTCTCATCTCACATGTTGAGTAATCTGCGCTATAAACCCCAGACCCCACCTTACCAGATTTCATTAATTCTGCTGCTCGTCACGAACACGCCTCCATGACGAACAGGCCAGGAATGAAACGATGGCCGTGGGACGCTCCAGCTTGCGGTCAGTGAAGGAATTTCCTCGGCACTATCGTTCTCTCTGGAGTGGAGGTGTCAGACCGTGAGTTAACATGCTGCAGGCTAAAAGAGAAACACAGAGACAGTCAAAGCAGGAAGTTCATCTGTACAGGGAAAAAAGAGAGAGAGAGCCATTGCTGAATGGTCTCATAAATCTAGTTTGATCTGTTGTTGAGTTTATTGCATAGCGCCTCAGCCCACCATGAAATGTAGATGTAATGCACCATTGTACCGTTATCTCATTTCCTGCATCGGCTCTCTGTGGTTTAATGTGTCCATGTTGCACTGAATCATAAATGATGGGCCATTTACAGTATGTCTGAATTATTCTTGCCAAGCAGACAGAACGTGATCTCTCTTTGAATAGAAATATAATTTCTGTACATTTCACCGTTTAATTTGAACTTTCACTTTTCACCTTCCTCATGGACTGGGAAATAGAAATGTGCATTAATATACATTTTAATATTTTTCTGGAGAGCTCTTAAAAGCATAAAAAAATGTTGTACATTAATTAGATATAAAGTATAACATTTTTGGATTGAATATCCAGGAAAAATGACTATATTGTGATGCACACCATTATTCCACAGTAAAATTACCCTTACTGTGAGGAGATTTTGGTCATAGCTCCCATCCTTTGAAATTAAATCTCAGCATTTATCTGAAATGGAAATCTTTTGTAAAAATTATAAATGTCTTTTACTGTTGCTTTTGAGCAATTTAATGCATCTAAGGTGAATAAAGGTATTGATTTATTAAAAAAAAAAAACTTTTGATTTGGGTCATGTGACCATTTATAATTTTCTATAAACATCATTGCCAATAATATGTGTAAATTGGTTTCCTTTTAGATTAGCGCACATTATTAAATGAGGCATTTTCCCCAAAATTGTAGATGTGGTCTAATGCTATTTATAGATGTTTGTTTTTTTCCAATATTAATTCTCAGATGCCATTATGAAATGCAATTAGCTGTTTTTGCTTTACCTTTATCTGATTTGTCCTTTACTAGAGGACAGCTGAAGTAAAAAGTGGTATAGTTTGCCCCACTCTCCCCTGTGCTTGGCTGCAGACTTGACTTTTCAGTGTTTTATGACTTATTATACAGCTCTTCTTGTTTGTAATTTTTCACACAGAGCTTGGCAGCTGGTTTATTGGCTTTGCTGTTCGGGGTGACCGTGCAGAACCTAATGACTTCAGATAGTGTCTGATGAAAGCGTAAACAGAGCTGTGCTCAAGCTCCTATACATGAGCCACTCATATTTATTAAACAATAAGCTGCAGGAGGTGAAGCGTTACAGCAGTTTTACCACGGCTGAGGGTGAGTTAGGCAGTAAAACCGCTGTAACGCATCGCCTCCTGTGGCTTATTGCTTTTATTAAACAGCAGCAACAGCAATGTGAATTCATTAACCTAACCAGTGGATGGATCTCAGCATGGCACGAATAAGCAAAGTCTTTTTCAAGGAAAGCCTGTTCACCCAGCAGCCATATTTGCAATGCCTCCGGGGCAGCTATTTCAGGCATTCAAGACCAAGTCCTATCTACTTGAATGGCGAAATCCCAAAACCTCAAAAACTGCTTTAAGCAACATATTTCAAATCAGCTACAAAATCTGACATGAAATGTGCCATAAATGCTGTGTCTTATGCGGATGTGCAGTCTTAAGCAGTAGCACACGTCTCACTGACTTTTTATAAAGCATCTGAAAGCTTCTAACAGCAGCTGCAGTGATGCAATGACTTTACTAAGGCGGGACGAATTTCGCCATATTGCGTGTTGCACATTCTCCCATTTAAAAGTAATATGAGTGCTCCATCTTTGTATATCTAAAATCTTTAGTATGAGACGTCAGTTTGTGCAGTACAGGCGTGTGTGTATGTGGGCTGAAACATTTGATTTATGCATATTACATGGTTTTCTAAAATACTCGATTCTGATTGGGCCACTTAACTGCATAATTGACTGTTGCCAATGTTTTAATTTCAACTCGAATCAAAATTTCATGTCCATGCATTTATTTATTTAAGTTACCGTGTAATAAGCCTAAAATGTACAATCATCCGGTTGTTATCGTAAAAGAAACCGCTTTAGGGTGATGCAAGACCCTTCTTCTTCATGTCACTGTTTGTTTGCTGGATGACTGTACATTATCCCTGCATGATTATGGTTATCTTTACTCACATGTACTCTTTTGTATCTCCTTGTGTTTTTGAGTCAGTGTAGCTGAGTTGCTTTGTGTTGTAAAGCCGTCACTAGCATTTGCTTCTTAACATCATCATTGGCTTTGGATGGAAGCCACTTCAAATAGAGATATCAAAGATGAGTCCTTCTGATGTGTCGGCCATGCAGCAGCAGCACGTCTCCAGAGCATCTTTTTTGAGCCCTCAGGGGTTTCAGATTCTGAAAGCATGAAGCTGCAGCACTACAGAATTGGCCAGTTCTTTTAAAGAGCACCTCAAGATTTTGGCTTCATGGTTTCTCAGCCCTCAGTGCCTCTAGGATAAAGATGTTTCTTAAATTTATCTGCACCAAAATGTGCGTGCTGAAATGTTATAGCCCATCGATTACATTGAATGCATAATAAACTATTGATATCTGTCGTTCTGTTTTTTATATTATTTTATTGTTTTGGTCTGAATCTGGCCTGATATCTATGCTGCTGCTTTGAAATCCACACCAGGCACAAGTTTATTTTCTTTATTCTTTTTCTAATTACTGTTTTTGGACCGTTTGGCCTCCACAAAGCAGGTTGCTACTGTTCTCCCTCTACTTCCTGTCCTACTTTGCGGTTCAATCCTAGCCTTGTGTCGATGTGGAATTTCCTCAATTCATAAGTCAGACTTTCCAAAGTTTTTTGTTTTTTTTGTCATCTCCCTTTACTCCCGCAGTCTATTAGATTTAGTGTTCTCTCTGCAGCGGCTGCGACTGCCAGGGACGGGGAAATCTGACTTTGTAAGGGTACGGCTTACTGCACCATCCCACCAAGGAACAGGGCTGGTTATTGCAAATTGAAGAGCTTTGTAACTCAATTACCCAAAGACAAAAGTGCCAGCCTAAGTATACATTCTGTCAGCGGACAGGATGGCAGTTTTCTTTGTATTCTAATCATTTGGAAATGGATTGAAATAGTGCAGTTGCTGCAGACACAATTTCACTAAGCGCAGAATGAAAAGCTTCCATAATAAAGTAATGCAGAGGAAAATTGAACAAAGAGACGAACGGGTCTGCGACTGAATAGATCAGGTCTTGCGTTTAAGTGGCCGGGTGCGACTAGACGTCAGGACAGCTCTTGCCAATAATGCTGGTATAACTTCAACACCAAAATGCATGTTTGAGCTGTTTCAACTGAAAGCAACTTGCACTGACAGATAAAATATGCCACCAGTGCTATTGTTTTGTCTCAAGGTGCACACCAGTAATGTTTTTTTCTAAAGAACATTTATAAAAACTACTTAAATGTCCCAATTGAACTAAGGCCTGTCTGTGAAACCAGGCCTATAAGGCAGCATTTATCATGCTTTGACACTAGATGCAGACCTGAGTATTTGACATCAGAGTTTGATTTGGGATGAAAGCTGTTTTTCATACTTTTTGGGGTAACGATAATGAAATATGTGTTTAATTGTTATTAAACTAAATAATTGTCACAATGCAAAGAATTTTGATTTTTTTTTAAAGATGTTTTTTATTCTACAAAGAATCCTGGAAAAAAATGATTACCGTTTCCACGAAACATTAAGCAGTACAACTGTTTTCAACATTATAATAATCAGAAATGTTTCTTGAGCAGCAAATCAGCATATTAGAATGATTTCTGAATCATAGGAATTTTCAGTAATGATGCTGAAAATTCACAGTAATAAATTGTATATATTTTTAAAAATATATTCAAATAGAAAACAGTTATTTGAAATTGACCCTTTGCAAAGACCCATCCCCCCTTTAGTTACTGTTGCTGTTTTGTGTCTCTTTATTGTGTGGTGACCGATCGCTGTAGCGCCTCAGTTCATGCGGCTTGTGAACCGAACATCTCTTCCTACTAGTTAATTTATACAGCACTAAATAAACATGGATGAACATCAGAAGGAATGTTATTTAAACCGTGGAAAGACGCCAGTACACAACATTTTCAAGTTCAAGTCCACCAATGTAAATCTACGAACTCTCAACGACAAAATGGCAGATTCAGCGATATATGATTTGGTCTGATTGCCTGTCAATCAAACTCCCGGCGAAGGGTGAATTGTAATAATATTTTACAAAATTACAGTTTTTACTGACCGAACCCAAACTGTTGAGTGATAGTGTATATATAATATTGGCATTATGCGTTTAATTTCTTATATGAAATGCATCTTGCTGTACCATTTGAGACACAAATTCAAGTCCATTTGGGACAACTCTTTTTGTATCAATATGTACAGTAGCTACAATAGTAAATGGCTGCATAATTCTCATGTTGGTGCTCAGATTAATGGCGCGTAAAAGGAGGTCTCTAGCTTAGGCTAAAGCAATTAAGCCAAGTGTGAAAGTCTTAGATGTGAGCTTTTTTTGTTGTGGATAACTTTTGCCGTCGTAATGCCTGTTTGGATATCCTATCTGAACAGGATGCTGTGCCCATTGTTATCAGTGCGTTTAACTAGAGTCTCAGGCCGAGTGGTCTGTATCACCTCGCACTTTGGCCGTGCGGCATAACAGTTTCGGTGTATGTGTATGACTGCTATTGAGTGGCATCTGTTAGAGTCTCTTCAGGAGGCTTTTCTCAGCGTTGTCTTATCTCCACTGATAGTTGCCGTAGAGAGATATTGTATCCTCTTGATAAGGACATTGGAACAAGATAAGGCCTTGATTGATTTGTTTTCCTATCCGTCAAACACCAATCTGGACGGTTATAATGTCAGAACTGTTTCACAAAGGCTTCGGTTTTATTTTGTCGGGTCTCTAGCATCTTCAGATCTAGATTTAAACATTAAAACCAAGTAGTAGCAAGAAATACTGAATAAAAAAGATCTAGGCAGTATAAATAAAATATTCCATCACGGTATAAGTAGTTTTAGTTATTTTTGCTGGAAAATAAATGGGGGGTGGGGGGAGGTTTATATATAAAATAATCATGTTGTAATGCTTATATTTGGATAATCCAGTCCATTAAATAGACGTGGTTGGTTATTTTTCTCCTTTTTTTGTAAATGGATGTATACAAACCAAAAGATTATTCCTAATAAATCAGTGATACATTTGGCATCAGTGCAAAACTAGTTTCTGGTTATGTAATGCTTGATCCTCCAAACAATAAAACGTTTTATAATAATTCTGATTGGATGAGCCACATTCAAAGATTTTGTACAAAAAAGAAAATATGAAATAAAACAATAAAAATAGCAATTATATTTTGCTGAATTGTTGGTTTAAATGGAAAGAAATGACTGTATTTGAAATTCTTAGAGCAACATATGACGTTGTATGCCATAAACTGCAACTGCAATTACTTTATGATCTTTTACAGAACAATTGTGTGTTGTACATTCCCGTCATCCAAACGCTGACCTAAAAGTCTGCTTCCTTATGATCGTTGATAAGTCATGCATAGTTTCTGGGAAGAAAAGGGCCTTTTATTGTGGCTTTTAAATAGAAATCAGGAGGAAAATGCCCAATTCCTTTCATCACAACACTTATGACAGTAATGGGAGCCGTTTTCATATGTCTGGTGATGACTGACTTGATCTTTATCCATTCTTCACATGCGCTTATGCATCTAGATGGTCTGTTTTGGTTACAGTAGAATAAATCCTTATTAAATAAATATGATTTTGACGAAAGAGATTTGGATGCGGGTAGTTGCTCAGTGTTTTAAAACCTCCTGACATTCAAGCCTTATATCTTCCCCACTGAGTGTCAACCACAAAAAAACAATCTCTGAATAACGTCCCTTGGTGCTTTCCAGAGTTTAGCTGCAGCATCCTTGTTTGGCTAGCCTAAGCCCGGTTTCCCCTGCTTAACCACAGCAGTCAAGGGAGGTCAAAGAGCGCACCGGTACGGCCACCTGACATCGCTGAAGTCTCAGCAGTAACCAGATTTGATTAGTCCCCGAGTACCTCAGCAGATGTTAATGAGGAGACCTTGACAGGTTGCCTGCGCTCACAGAATCCATACCTATTAACGTCCCACTCCGCTGCTCTTTCTTCTCTGCGTGGAGCCGTTCAGCTGACAGGTGTTGGATGAGGCCATCAATTATCAGAGCTGAATATCTGTGTCAAGCTCCACGAATCGATCCAATAAAGAGGGCAATGACAGAAGGGTCCACCTCTGCTCACCCTTCATCATCTTCTGAGAACGTCCTTTGTGACACTCCCGCTGCCTTGTCAATGGGGCCGATTATTGGCCGAGGGTCATCCAATCCGAGGGCATTGATGGACAAATCGTTGGCTTTTTATTAAAACTCAAGAGGTTTGAGGTGAATGAATTTAGTACGGTTTCTCCTGTTGTTCCATTATGGCGGACTTATTCATTTTAATTTAGTTTAATATACTTATTAAATTTAAGTAAATGAAAAAAGAATGAAAAGTTAATCTAATAAATGACTTTGTAAACATTGGATAGATTCGGACTTGTGTATGAAAGCCAGTGATATTTATTTGGTGAAATTAATGTTTTCCTGCAGAAAGCATTTGGTATACAGACTTTGTTTAAAAGGAATGTTTGTTTTCTTTTAATAACGTCAGCAGTAATTGAGTAATTCAATTTTTTTAAAACATTTTGTGAGCGAGTTTGTACCGTTAACCAATTTGCATAAATATTTTCTGTTATGGACGTCACTTTCTGGCCAAATGCATTGTATCTTTTCTGCTGGTGAGACCCGATGACCTCCAAAACCAGACGGGCGATACTTTGGCATGTCCTCACGGTTTCATTCCACACTCCCTCTCTCTTTCTGGTTCAAGGACATTTCTTGTTCTCAGTCAACAAGCCTTTTTCACAGTGATGCAGAGGAAGCTGCTTCATCTGCGTCATTGTGAGTGTTGCATAATGATGATTTTGAATGTGGCATGATTAAGTGTTTTTATGCAACGTTCCAGAACGCAAAAGAAAGCGTGCCAGTTCAGGCCCAGACCAAAAATGTCGATCATACAGAGACAGGAGTGGTAATATCGCCATTATTCACGTCCTCTAGCAAACAGCCTGGAACCTGACTTGCAGAATTGAGATGAGAACGTCAAGAAAAAAGTGCTGGAAGTAGGATTGAACAACTGAGTTACTCTGAGACTATTTTATTTTGATAATAGTTAATATTGTTCGATTTTTAATTTGAGCAGTTTGACTTCAATTACATTTACATGATAGTAATGTATTTTGTATGTATGATTACATTTTTGAGAAGAATTCTAGTGTTCTTGTGGAATAATATCTTTTTTTACTAGAAATGTATTATGGTGTTTAGTATTTCATAGGTATGATTACATTTTATTTTAATTTGTATTTATTATTATTTTAATAATAGAAATTTAGTATGTCAGTTAGTATTTCACCATTACATATTATATTATATTATTTCTAATAGAAATGTATTTCATCTGCATGATAATTGTATTTATTTGGCATAGTAAATGTCTTTTGACTAACATTTATCTTAAATTTGAAACTTTTTTTGTACTTTTCAGTAAATGAAGAGTACACCAGGTTGCACTACAAGAGTGTAGCTGTTCGCCTAAATTTCTTACGCAATGCTTTTCAAAAGTTAGAAAGAGGCTTTCACCATGATTACATTACTATTTATATGTTTAAATAAACAATGCAAAAATGTATTCTGTTCAAAGCTGATGGAAAAAGTTAATAGTTACCTACATAATTAAGGTTTTTATAATTGGGTGGCATTGGAGAACAGTTCTACTTCTAACCCTCCTTTTTACATCCTTCTATTCATCCACAGTAATGTGATGTTTTTCGGTCTTGCTCATATCTGAACATTTATATCGATTTTATTCATTTTTCAAACAGGAAATACTTTGTATCTTCCCTGACATGTGCTGTTTAGTCCTTTCTTGTTTCAGTGTAGGGTTTAACGCAATACATTTGTAAACAAATAGTTTTTCCATCCAGTTCTGCGACATCATGCATTAGATATTTCCGAGAAATAGTCCATCTGTTTTTGATGCTCACCAGCAGTGTAAAGTCCCCGGCCATCAAATCAGACTTGACACGTGTTTAACATCAGGAGTAATCGTTTCCCATTAAATAGTGGAAAGAATTACCGTTGTTTTACTTCACAGAGCTTTGAGTTAACAACTCTGGCAAATGTTCCAGCTCAATTGGACGTTTTTAATTCTTTGTGGGGGGCGAGCACTTGGTTGTTGCATCACACATACATTATGTGACTTTGATTCTGCTTGTGTTTTATGCAGGCTGAGCTTTAATGTTGCTTATTCATCAGCAGATAAATCCTAGTGTAGTCCCACTCGCTCTGGCATGTTTAAGACCTTCTCCGGTCAGACGCACTCAAAGGCGGATTAATTGCATCATAGGACCAACATTGCCACACATCACTGCCCGGCCGTTTACTTTACTTACAATAGGAGACAGACTCTTGGGAAATTATATTAACATGCAAAAAAAAAAAGAGAAATACAGAGATTAAAAACAGGCACAGATTCTAGAAAAATAAAACGTTGCACAATGGCACAGTGTGCAACTAGCAAAAATGAAATGGTTTTTTTTTATTTTTATATATATACATGAACATATTTATTTGAAGGTTTCTAGTTTGTTAACTTTAATAAACCTGTTACTGGTAAACAAGCCACAAATACAGCGTTGTAAATTACAGTGTTTGAATGTCAAAATCACAAACGAACTAGGCCTTATATGATTTTAAATGATGAAGCTCCTTAAATGAAACTAGCCTTTGCAAAAGAGGAGAAAGTCACATTATCTTACCAGCTGCAATTTAAAACCAGCAAGCATAACGTGTCGTATTACTGTTATCAGAGCTGCAGTCAGACTCGGTTTAGACGGATTGAATCTGAGCTGTAATCTTGCATCACATGCTCCAGTGCCAGGATGTGCTTCTCCATGTCAGAATTCACTCGCCGTGCATTCCCACACTAATTACCATTCCGGAACAAATCCTTGAGTCACCCAACACTCGGGAGCGGTGGTCTGTCATAACAGATCTGCCATGGAGCCTGTGGAGAATACAGTGCCATGCTGGGGAGAAGCCATGGGAATTAGCTGTACATCAAAATCAATCAATGCTGTTAAAGAATAAATGGAAAATGCTGAAGTCTACATGAAAAATCCTTTAACAACACATTTTGCTTTCATAACCTGATGCATTTCAAACAGGATATTCAGCTAAATGATTCATTAAGAATGTAAATAGTGTCAATTTGGACTTAATGTTGACTTTAACATTGGCTCCCATGCCAAACAAATCTCACGGTGTGTTTAAAGGGGAAACTGAGCGGCACACTGACCTTTTGCAGGATAAGTCAAACATTTGTCTGTGTTTAGATGCAGCATCTCTGAGCTGCTTTACACTGATCCTGCCATCTTCATGCCACCGGCAGCGCTGTCAGATTAGGACTAACAACAATCCAAGCTTTTGCTGGCTTGAAATTAATTTACGGCTAAAATGTACTATTTACAATGTGCATCACGAGACTCAGGCACTATTACTTATGAATGGGAGAAAGTGTTCTGAGCTTAGGACTGCACATGCGCATTAGCTGGTCCAGCCTGAAAAATGCAGGGGTTTTTTGTCATGATTTGAGCGTTTAGACACAATTCATTGGTGTGAAATATTAAATTTAATCGTTGGCTTGGTAAACCGTTTTGGAGAATTTGATCCCGATTCAAAGAGATAGGCTGCCGAGTGAAATGAATAGACTTAAAAGGACTCAGTAATTTGGGTCACAGTGTTGGGAGGGGTTCATGATAGCCCAATATATAGACTAGGCCATTATTTGGCTCTTGTGAGATTATTGCCATCAACCGACAGACAGACAGAAATTATGTTTGACTATCTATTAATTTATTTACAGTATTTATTTATTGGTTCTTTGTATAGCTTGAATGATTATTATTGTTCTCATATGCAAAGCGTTTGCCTTGATTTAAAGAAATAATTCACATGAGGGCTAGTAAATAATGAGAGAATTTCAATTGTTTGGATGAGCTGTTCCTTTAAGGTTTTTTTTTTTCCATTCAAACTTTCTCGCTTTAGCTTCCTGATATAGGCAGTAATGGAAATCCGCCGTGCCCTGACAAAAGACAGACTGATGCTGTCATATGCCTGTGTGGATTTATCTGTGGGAATGAAGTGATTGTGTCTTGTTGTAATGTATTTGTTTAGGCTCGAGGACGTCGTATGACAATCCTATCACTGCAACAGCACATTTGCTCCATGGCACGCTGCGATTGCAGCTTGAGTTCATTTCTCTGGCATCCTCAATTGCAGAGACATGTCTGCTGTCTGAATGTCAGAGCAGTCTAAATGTTTTCATTTGTGTCAACTGCCGTATATTGAGCTGCAGATGGGAAAAACTTTTTCGAGTATTGTGGGGGGAAAAGGAAATCCATCCAATGACCTAATTGGTGGTGTGTTTTTAGTAGTTATAAAGTATTGCACTACCTAGCAACCATTCAGAACACTCTAGCAACCGCATGGCATTTTATGCTTTTTTTAAATTGTTTTTTTATATAGCCCAGAGTCATGAAAAAACGTGGATATATGAGTTTAAATTTGTGATTTTTCTTGAGTGAAATTTTAAAGTCATGGAAAATTCTGCAGTGAATATATGCATTTTTCTTGTCTATAATTGCTCTTTGTGAGTGCATTCTTATCCAGTATTCACTTCAGTTTTCCAGTAACCTGTGTGGAGAAGTTATGGAAATTCGTTGGTCAAAAAGGTTTGGGAAACGTTCAAGTTCAGTGCTGTTATGGATCGATGGATAGCAACAGGAAAAGAGAAAAGAGACAGAGGCAGAAGTTACAAAAAATGAAGAGATTGACACTGAGTCGGATGCATCTATGAGCCAGAATAAATAAATTAAATATGTGGCAGCCGTTGTGTGCAGTAAACTTTCTTTTAACAAGCCTGTTGTACTTATGTGATGACTAGTTATAGTTTTAGTGCTAGTAAGCCTATTTAGAGGTGCGGATTTATTCAGGTAGGACTGTGTGTAGCAGGGATGGAAATTAACTTTTTTGTCCACCGGCCACTGTGGCTGGTGGATTTCAAAATCTACCAGCCACTCAATGTTTTTACCAGCCATTTCTTGTTTTTAACCGACAATGTGTAACTGCATGTGAAAATTAATACTACAAGCTCTACAATACTTCAGCAGTTTATTTAATCTCAAGTCTCAATGAAATACTGGCATTTTCTCTTTCTCTCTTATACATACACAAACCATGAACTGATATCCATTTCATTAAATGAGTAGGGCAGATTAATGGATGTGGCATTTGGATGATTCGTGGTCTTTTATGGCTTCCAGTTTTAGGTTTTTAGTCCCAACAATGAAACTATTAGTTTTGGCATCTTCTGAAGCGTGTTGACGACATACTAGGGTTGCCACCTTCAGTGTGGCAAAATAAGGGACACCCATTCACGACAATATAACATTTTTATATTATTTTACATTTGATTATTTAATTTATTTCTAAAGCCTATTTGGTGCACTTTAAAGGTATAGTTCACCCAAAACTAAAACATTCTGTCATCATTTACTCTCCCTCATGATGTTCCAAACCTGTATGAGTTTCTTTGTTCTGCTGAACACAAAAGATGATATTTTGCTGAAAGTTTGTACCCAGGCTGCTTTGGGGGCACCATTGACTTCCATAGTAGGAATGAATCTTCCAATGTGTTCAACATAACAAAGAAATGTGTACATGTTTGGAACAACTTGAGGGTGAGTAAATGATGACAGAATTTTCATTTTTGGGTGAACTGTCCCTTTAAGCAGTCATTCTGAACCACTAATCACTTTTTTGACAATTCTGAAATTCAAAATTGTTAAATGTTGTATTAATTTACTTAAATTTTGACTGTTATTATGTAATTATTTGTCCCATTTTTATCTAAATATTATTTTAATAAATGGCAAACTTTATATGGCAGGATTATTTATTATGTATGATTAAAATTATACATTAATAATAACATTAATTAGGCTATAATCTATTAATTAACCTGTCTAAAAATATATAATAATTCTGTCTGCCAAGCTCTGATAATGTATGGAATATTATATAAATATATTATCCATTTAAAAAAACAATAGACCTATACCTTGTAACAAGTACAATTCGGTGCTGCTCCTTTAAGGGGGAAGGCACTTATTTTACTCACTCGCTGAGTGGGCAGTCCTTAGATGGAGCACGAGCTGTGAGCTGCATGTATGCTTTATATATTTCTGTTGCTCTTCATCGTTTATTTTTCCATTCAATAACGCTGTTGTCAGTGAAGTGTTGCAAACTAACGTTACCCCATTAGTGCATGGGAATGGCGCTGATAATAAACCCCATGTGAAACGTCAGATAGCCTGCCTACGTGAGTTTTGCTTGCACTTGGCTGAAGCCATTCGGTCCAGCTATCCGGTCTCTCTCTGTGTCACTGCTGCTGCTTTTCAGTCAGTCTGAGCAACTGAAATGCTTCTCATAAAGTGTGCAGTTCACCTGAGGTTCATCACGAGTTACTGGACAGACCCATTGATACCTTTTTTTCTATTCAGCTCTATATCTGGAGATCCTCTTGCGTTCAAACGGTGGATGCGACGCGAGCTCGATATGTCTTTAAAAAAGCGCGCACGTTTCCAGTGCATGTTCTCGAGACTCCGCCGCTATGGCAATAAAGCCGCTTAACGCAACCACGCGCAAATAAACTTCTCTACTGCATATTGTGAATTTGATTTGTAACGGCACATTTCTTTTTGAAGGTGTGACTCCTCTAAAAGTGTCCGCCGTCCAGCTGAAACAGTCGGCTATGCTATTTTTATTTACCCGCCACGGTGGCCGGTAGGTGAAGCGAATCTACCCGCCACAACACAAAATCACCCGCATTTGGCTGGTGGCGGGTGCTAATTTCCATCCCTGGTGTGTAGACATATTTTATTATGTGTGTTATGAGGTGGTCCGCAAAATTTTTTGATTACAAATAGTGGTCCACACACACAAAAAGTTTGAAAACCCCTGCTCTAAAGAACGCTGAAGAGGAGCAGAAATTAGATCTTGCAGTACGTCAGTCTTGTCGCCAGGGAAATGAGTGAAACAAACACAAATTTTTATCAAATCATACGTCATTAATAGCGGTTCACTTCCGCGATTTAGTATGATTGCGTTCACATCAGCTGCAAACCGTAGCAGAGTTCACATGAACCGAACCCCAGACCACCTTTTTACTTGGACTTGGATGAGGTTCGAGGGTGCGAACCCGAGTTCGGAAGACCGCGTTCACATCATCCAAACGAACTGAACTCTGACGTCAATCGAACCCGGGTGCGCACCAAAACTGCTAGTGTGAAAGCACCCTAAATATAAGTGGTTGCTTTGGGGCAAAGAGACGCTCTTGTAATTTTGTTAACACTGATTTGCCTTGTCTTGGCATGTGAGGACCATTTTTGAGTTTGAACTGGCCTTTAGTTCCTCTTCAAGTTTGATTCCTAGGCACCACACAATGTTATTTAACTCCAAACATTAATGAATGGCCTCATCACATCAATAGTGAGTCATAAAGTGCCTTAAGAATAAATAAGTAACCCAAAGTTGGGATAATTACGCTGTGGCTAATAATTAAGCCTTTTATCAATCCTGAGTACTGTTCTCAGGATCTAAGCTTTCCCAGGTCAGTCTAACCAGCTTATTGGCACCATGTTCCTCTCACACCCTTATTACCCTTTCAACCAGAGCCAGCAGAGCAGGCCTTAGGAGCACCTGGTTGGTTTTGCCTTCAATGATTACAGGTTATTACTTGGTTCACAAATGATTCCAGACTTGTAGGATACTGTAGAGGAGAATGCAACTGGTTTTGAGTTGCTGTTGTCTTTCGTTGTGCTGTCATTTAATACCAGCTTTGACACAATACATGAAATATAATGGCAGCAATTGATGAAATGAAAATAGCACTTACAAAATTGTTATTTAACTCAAAATGGGCAATTATCAACTGCTCTATCATTTCTAACAGAATGACATGATTAGTGAGCGATATTTTTAGACGTCGAGTGATAACATATCGGACATTGGCCGTCCAGCACACTATTAGTAATGGCAGGGGTGTCCAAAGTCCGGCCCGCGGGCCAATTACGGCCCAGGGATGATTTTCGAACGGCCCGCAGCTTCTCTATTAAAATATATTATATGTGGCCCACCACGCATAATTTACAAATCATGCAGATTCACAATGTCAACACAAGGTCACAGTACAGAAAACCATGAGTGACAACAATTTGATGAATGATACTCTGCTGTTTCTGTTGTGTATGAGCCTTAAAGACAGCAAAGCGGAACAGTGCTACTTGTTTGAACTGCACAGCACACACCATTTATTATCTTTAATTTTTATATTATATATATCATTTCTGTTTAATTATTTATTTTTTAATTGTTTTTTTGCCCTTGTGTATATATTTACAGGACTGGCATAGAACTGGGTTAGTCGGTTCTCATGACTCTGTGCTAGTGATGGCATCGCCTTCCAAAATCCTCAGACAAGCCTTGTTCTGTAATCTTACCCATATCACGGTATCGCTTTTGATTCCAGGATTAGTCTGGTGGCCACTTTCCAATCTTCTCCTGTGTCTTAAGGCGGACTTGCTTGTTTGCGTTTCAGTTTGGGCCTTTAATTGGAAAAAAAGTTACAAGATGCCTTGCTAGAGACACATTGTGCAATTTCTTGTTTTTAGTGATATATCTTTTGCATCATTGCACAGTTGACCTATTATGACATTTACATGTTAATACTCATTGGATTAATACCCATTTTCTCTTTTCCAGATGCAGCAGCTGTTCTATGAGAATTACGAGCCAAACAAGAAGGGCTACATCCGTGATCTCCACAACAGCAAGATCCACCGGGCCATAACCCTTCACCCCAACAAGAATCCTCCGTACCAGTATCGCCTACACAGCTACATATTGAGCCGAAAGATCGCTGAGCTGCGCCACCGCACCATCCAGCTTCACCGCGAGATTGTGCAGATGAGCCGCTACAGCAACACCGAGGTGCACAAGGAAGACCTCCAACTGGGCATGCCGCCTTCGTTCATGCGCTTTCATCCCCACCTACGTGAGGAGGTGCTAGAATGGGAGTTCCTCACGGGCAAGTACATTTTCTCGTCCTCGGACGGACAGCCTCCACGTCGAGGCATTGACTCCTCACAGAAGATGGCGCTGGACGACATCATCATGCAGGTAATGGAGATGATTAACGCCAATGCCAAGACGCGAGGTAGAGTCATCGACTTCAAAGAGATCCAGTACGGATACCGAAGGGTTAACCCCATGTACGGGGCGGAGTACGTACTGGATTTGCTGCTGCTCTACAAGAAGCACAAGGGGAAGACAATGACGGTGCCCGTGAGGAGACACGCGTATCTTCAGCAGACTTTCAGCAAGATCCAGTTCCTGGAAGACGAGGAGATGGACGCCCGAGTGCTGGCTGCCAGGATCAACCAGGACTCAGACTCGCTGTCCTTCTTGTCCAACTCTCTCAAGATGCTTGTCCCGTTCAAGCTGAGCGGCCCAGGTGTCGAACAGCACGAACCCAAAGAGAAGAAGATCAACATCCTTGTGCCGCTGGCGGGACGCTACGAAATCTTTGTGCGCTTCATGGCCAACTTCGAGAAGATCTGCCTCATTCCCAACCAGAACGTCAAGTTGCTGATTCTGCTTTTCAGCACGGACAACAACACGGAGCGCATTAAGCAGATCGAGCTCATGAGGGAGTATCACATGAAGTATCCAAAAGCCGATATGGAGATCAAGCCGGTTTCTGGCCCTTTCTCCCGTGCTCTGGCCCTGGAGGTCGGCTCGGCCCACTTTACCAATGATTCCTTACTCTTCTACTGTGACGTGGACTTACTGTTTACTCCCGACTTCTTGACCAGATGTCGCGGAAACACCATACTTGGGGAACAGACATACTTTCCCATCATCTTTAGCCAGTACGACCCAAAGGTTGTCTACGCGGGCAAGGTGCCCAGCGACAACCACTACGTGTTCACATCCAAAACGGGCTTGTGGAGACACTACGGTTTCGGGATCGTCTGTGTCTACAAAGGAGACTTGCTCAAAGCGGGTGGCTTTGACGTCTCAATCCAAGGTTGGGGACTGGAGGACGTGGACCTCTTTAACAAATTCATCCAGTCCGGGATCAAGCTGTTCCGCAGCACAGACACTGGCATCGTGCACGTCCACCACCCCGTGGTTTGCGACCCCAACCTAGATCCCAAGCAGTACAAAATGTGCCTGGGCTCCAAAGCATCCTCGCATGGCTCCACGCAGCAACTTGCCGAGCTGTGGTTGGAGAAGAACAACCACGGCTTCCGAAAGATCTCAAACTCTAATAATGACTCAATGAGGACAGAATAGACCCTGCAAGCGCACACCCATCGGTCTTCCTCTTTATGGTGTTTTTTAAGTACCTTATTTATTTTTTACAGAAAAGACTTCTGTGGATATATTTTGAAATAACTTGTTTTGTAAACTGTACAGGAGCAGCATGACAACTTCAGACTCCATCCGTTTTTTTAGCAGCATTACCGATTGTTAAAATAAGGAACATTGACTTAAGAGGAGCAACAACGAGATCTATTTTACGAATTTAATACTGAGCGTTATATTTATGGCACCTCACGGACAGACTGCTGTGTACCTCACCAGAAAATGTGTCGCAATGGAGTTGAAGGAGTTTGCACACGGACATGTGGTGTCTGGCAAATGGTAAATGTTTATTTGTGAATGTTTACAGAGAGCTTTGAACAAGTGATTGATACTTGGGAAAGGGGATCTATAAAATAACAATCTTAATTGTGACAATTAAGGGCCATTGATCAAACGTTTCTTTTCAGTTTTTTTTTTCTTCAGTTTATTTGTCTGGTGGGATCCATAATAACACTGTTTTGTTTCCATTGATTTAGATTTATTTTTTATTGACTTCTGTGAATGAAACTGCTGGATGTAGATCTTTCCAACTCATTCCCACTGTCTAATTTATTGAACATTCAGTCTCGTATGATATCGGACTGCAGTGTTATGTATATTAGAGATTGTATAACCGTCTCAGTCATGGATAGTGTTTTCGTTCCTGTACATTTTCCTCTCTCTATCTCGAGTTACTTTGATTACCAAAGACTTTTTTTGCACAGTTGCTGTAGGTGATAATTGTTTCGAGCGTGCTTGTGTATGTGTGCGTGCGTGTATGTGTCTGTCCGAACACAAGGAGATGGAGCAGGTAAAACTTTCTGTAGACAAATTGTACTGTAGGATGGAGGTACCAATGACCAGATTTCTATTCTGCACAGCTCTATGAAAGTATGTCGACAACAAGCCACTTAACAAAAATGTTTGTCAGTTCATTTGATCCGAGTTTGTTTGCTCCTGTTCGTTATTTAATTTTTTATACAGTTGCATACAGGCCATTCTCCTGTGATCGAGCCATGCACTCCACAGGGAAATCGGCCTAAACCGCCGCCTCGCCTTCTGATGTGAGGACCAATCTCCCACAGTAGTCTGTTTCTAATTTTTTTTTTTTTTTTTCTTCTTTGGGGAGTTTTCATACTTCAGTTCTCTATTAGCCCCATACAACTGGGACAAATGTTTTATATTTAATAAAAATTGAAAATGTTTATCAAAATTGTGTTGCATGATGTTTTGATTTCTATGTCCAACTGAACCATGCCTTTTAGGTTTTAGCCCAATTTGTTTGTCTTTTTAAAGCTGCTTATTAGAGCATCCAAATGCAGTGAAGCACAAGTTTTAAAGGAATGTTCCAGATTCAAAACCACTTGAGCTCTACCAGCAGCATCTGTGGTGTGCTGTCAATAACTAAAAAAAAAAAAAAAAGATGAACTATGGATGTCTACGTGGAAAGAAAATCAGGAAGGGTCAAAGAGCTTGTATTTTTGTTAAAGTGCTTGATATGTAGCTCAATCATCCTTTTTGCAGTTCAACGACTATGAACATTTTATGCATTTAGCAGATGCTTTTATCAAAAAATTTTATCAGTATGCATTTTCCCTGAGAATCAAACCTTTGACCTCAGTTGAGTAAATGTGTGTTATTCCTGTGTATTTTTCTCCATATAAACAGTCCGTTACTGGTATCATTGCCAATATATTGCAAAACTTACCACGTTTACATTGTCATAACAGGAAAGAATGATTGAATTTGTTGATGAAACAATGTTTTCAATAGCTTAAAGTGTCCATATTATGCCCTTTTCAAAGTATTGATTCTACTAGAATAGGTTGTCATGCTTGAATGTTCAAAAAACACATCATTTTTTCACTGTCTGTAATGCTTTGTTTAGGTTCCGGTTTCTATAAAGCACCTTCTTCTGAGAAGTGCAATGTACTCTGATTGGTTGGCTGAACCAGTGTGTTGTGATTGGTCAACCTCTTTGATCATGTTTCAGAAATGTCAAGCCCCTTACCATAATCACAAGATTCAACAGTACTAACACATGCTTTGAACGGGAATGATTTAAATGAGGAATATTGATGCGTACGGTCCTAGAAGAATTAGACAATTGAGGGGTTTCAGGGAGTTCAGATTCAGAAACGGTGCTTGCTGATAAAGTCTCATGGTTAAATGAACTTCTCAAGTTGTGACCAGGTAGTAAGAGTTCGGAAAGAGGAATGGATGGTGGCCGGCAAACATTCCAGGTAATTAAATGAGGCCCCAAAACTGCAGTGGGCAACAAGCATCACCTTCATGAAATGCCTAAATCGATTTACCTTTTCTGCTGTTGACCGTTACTCGATTTAAAACAAATAAGCTATACCTACTTTTTCTCCGTGCCACAAAATCAATGCTATCAAAAGATCTTATTCTGTTCCGTACAGGTTCTGTTTCAAAACCTTGTGTGCTGTTTATGTAGACCGCATTTTAATGCATCATGGATGCGCCTACACTAAAAACCTGTTCCAAAACAACAGCTGTATTGTTATAACATCACTTCTTCCAGTCATAATTTACATTACATGTATTCTTAACAGAAAACATTTTCCCATCGCAGTGCGAGATGGCAGATTAACCAAAATAAATATGATAATATTGTAATGCTTTTTATGGTTGATACTCTAACTCTTCATATATCTCTCAACATGCTAACTTTGAACTCCGTTGGAACTGTTTGGTCTGCATTTTGAGGACCAAAATGGTGTCTGGTGCTCATGGAGCCTCAGTAGGTAGCAAGAAGCTCACTAGGTTTTGGATCAGATCCCATTCTCAAGTGTTCCTATCTGAGATTGGATTCTAATGTACTTTGTGGTTTTCCTTTTTTTTTTTTCCCCGATGGAGTTTGAGTCACAGCACTTTTTCCACGGCAGTCCCGTGTGTGCGATTGTGCAATACCTTTTATAGTCGACTGTGATTCAGCAGATATTCCAGTGAGCTGCCTGTGTTTCGTTTGACCCACTGCTCCTGATATTCCTCCTCCAGTGGCCCATTTCACACACACGGAATGTTATTTTAAAGGTGTGTGTGTGTTGAATGAGCAGGTTTAGTGGTTTTGCTTGAGAAACTGAGAGGAGTTCTTGTCTGTACTTGAATATCTGTGGTTTTCGAACCAAGTAAACCGGGCTAATTTAAATACATTTATTTTCTTTCTCAACATTTGGCTAAAACCAACACAGTAATACCATCCTGAGGATAAAATGTCTTTTTTGTCATTTATAAGGTTAATAACATGTTGATTTTCTGAAATTAAAAATCAGTTCTGTTATTTGTAAGGCTTGTTTTAGTAAATAAATAAGCCCCCTGAGAAGCCATGCATTAGTTATTTTACTATGATGCATGACACAAAATTGAGTTCCATATTTATTATTTTTAGGATTTTATTTATAGTGTTTATACACTTACTGGCTACTTTATTAGGTACAGCTGTTGGTTAACACAAATATCTAATCAGCCAATCACATGGCAACATCTCAATGCATGTAGACATGTATAGGTCAAGATTATCTGCTGATGATCAAACTGAGCATCTGAATGCTTTGACTTTGAACGTGGCAGGGTTGTTGCTGCCAGATGGGCTGGTCTACTGGGATTTTCAAGCACAACCATCTCTAGGGTTTACAGTGAATGGTCAGAAAAAGAGAAAATATCCAGTTCTGTGGGCGAAAATGCCTTGTTGATGCCAGAGGTCAGAGGAGAATGGCCAGACTGGTTCGAGCTGATAGAAAGGCAACAGTAAATCAAATAACCACTCGCCACAACCAAGGTCTGCAGAAGAGGCAGAAGCAGATGGGCGACAGCAGCAGAAGACCACACCGGGTGACACTCCAGTCAGCTAAGAACAGGAAACTAAAGCTACAATTTAGCATGGGCTCATCAAAACTGGACAATAGAAGATTGGAAAAATTTGTTCTGATGAGATTTCTTGATTTCTGCTGTGCCATTCAGATGGTAGGGTCAGAATTTTCTGTGAGTGATGAGCCAGAATCAAGTATTCAGACAGACCATTTGTATGTATACATATGTAATTGTGATTAATCGAATGCTTTTGTGCGATTAATTGCACACTTATGAAATTAAAGGATTAGTTCACTCCAAAATGAAAATTTCCTGATAATCTACTCACCCACATCTCATCCCAGATGTTCGTCTTTCTTTCTTCAGTCTAATTTTTTTTTAGTTTTCTGAAGAAAACATTTGAAAACAAAAAACTATCAACAAAAAAAAAAAAGGTAAAACACCGATATTGGACGTTTTTCTAAGTTGAAATGTAGTATTTTTGCTAAAGGGATTTGTACAGTGGCCCAGTAGTGCACTACACAACGAAATATAAAAAGCAAACATAAGTTCACAACACAACGAAAACAAGCCACAACACAAATAAATCAAGTCACAACACAACGGAAACAAGCCACAACACAAATAAATCAAGTCACAACACAACGGAAACAAGCCACAACACAACGGAAATGCTCCCAATCACTCGGGGGCACTCAGAGAACGGTAAAGATGCCACTGAATCGCCAATCTTACAAAGAAATCAATACCACAATTAGTTTTAACAGTATGTAGGCTAACTATTGTTTATCGATAAGAAATATTAATTTAAAATCACCTACTTGCATTATAGCTGCATATTTATGCTCGAGAACGCTTCGACCCGATACCACGGCGCTAAGGAAACGTCTGCCAATTCCACCAATTGGTTGAAACGTATTTGTATGAATTAAAATTGCTTTTAACATTTAAAAACAGACATGTTAAAATTGCACAGCTTGATTGTATTGGTAAAACTGACTTAATAATGCACAACACAACATTGGAATTTGAAAATTTAAAAAAGTTAATTTAATTCATACAAATTATGTTTCAACTTGGTAGAATTGGCAGACGCTCCCTTAGCGCCGTGGCAGCGGGTCAAAGCGTTCTCGAGTATAAATATGCAGCTATTATGCACGTAGATGATTTTGAATTGATATTTCATGTCAATATACAACTGCACACTTAAAACTGATCGTAGTGTTTAAATATTTGTAAGATTGGTGAATATATAGAACAATGCAAGGAAAACTAACTTTACCACACTCTGAGAGTCCCCTAGTGGTCGGGAGCATTTCCGTTGTGTTGTGGCTATTTCATTGTGTTGTGGATTTTTCGTTGTGTTGTGGCTTGATTTCGTTGTGTTGTGGCTATTTCATTGTGTTGTGGATTTTTCGTTGTGTTGTGGCTTGATTTCGTTGTGTTGTGGCTTGATTTCGTTGTGTTGTGGCTTGATTTCGTTGTGTTGTGGCTTGATTTCGTTGTGTTGTGGCTTGATTTCGTTGTGTTGTGGCTTGATTTCGTTGTGTTGTGGCTTTATTTCATTGTGTTGTGGCTTTATTTCATTGTGTTGTGGAATTTTCGTTGTGTTGTGGCTTGATTTCGTTGTGTTGTGGCTTTATTTAGTTGTGTTGTGGCTTGATTTCGTTGTGTTGTGGCTTGATTTTGTTGTGTTGTGTCTTCGTTTCGTTGTGGCTTTATTTCGTTGTGTTGTGGCTTGATTTCGTTGTGTTGTGGCTTGATTTCGTTGTGTTGTGGCTTTATTTCATTGTGTTGTGGAATTTTCGTTGTGTTGTGGCTTGATTTCGTTGTGTTGTAGCTTTATTTAGTTGTGTTGTGGCTTGATTTCGTTGTGTTGTGGCTTGATTTTGTTGTGTTGTGTCTTCGTTTCGTTGTGGCTTTATTTCGTTGTGTTGTGGCTTGATTTCGTTGTGTTGTGGCTTTATTTAGTTGTGTTGTGGCTTGATTTCGTTGTGTTGTGGCTTGATTTTGTTGTGTTGTGTCTTCGTTTCGTTGTGGCTTTATTTCGTTGTGTTGTGGCTTGATTTCGTTGTGTTGTGGCTTGATTTCGTTGTGTTGTGGCTTTATTTCATTGTGTTGTGGAATTTTCGTTGTGTTGTGGCTTGATTTCGTTGTGTTGTGGCTTTATTTAGTTGTGTTGTGGCTTGATTTCGTTGTGTTGTGGCTTGATTTTGTTGTGTT
Source organism: Gobio gobio (assembly GCF_949357685.1). NCBI lineage: Eukaryota > Metazoa > Chordata > Actinopteri > Cypriniformes > Gobionidae > Gobio > Gobio gobio. The sequence continues at coordinate 54,309,675 of NC_137098.1, forward strand.
GTGTCTTCGTTTCGTTGTGGCTTTATTTCGTTGTGTTGTGGCTTGATTTCGTTGTGTTGTGGCTTGATTTCGTTGTGTTGTGGCTTTATTTCATTGTGTTGTGGAATTTTCGTTGTGTTGTGGCTTGATTTCGTTGTGTTGTGGCTTTATTTAGTTGTGTTGTGGCTTGATTTCGTTGTGTTGTGGCTTGATTTTGTTGTGTTGTGTCTTCGTTTCGTTGTGGCTTTATTTCGTTGTGTTGTGGCTTGATTTCGTTGTGTTGTGGCTTTATTTCGTTGTGTTGTGGCTTGATTTCGTTGTGTTGTGGCTTGATTTCGTTGTGTTGTGGCTTTATTTCATTGTGTTGTGGAATTTTCGTTGTGTTGTGGCTTGATTTCGTTGTGTTGTGGCTTTATTTAGTTGTGTTGTGGCTTGATTTCGTTGTGTTGTGGCTTGATTTTTTTGTGTTGTGTCTTCGTTTCGTTGTGGCTTGATTTCGTTGTGTTGTGGCTTCATTTCGTTGTGTTGTGGCTTTTTCATTGTGTTGTGGCTTGATTTCGTTGTGGCTTTTTCGTTGTGTTGTGGATTTATTTCGTTGTGTTGTGAACTTATGTATGCTTTTTAAGTTTTGTTGTGTTATGCACTACTGGGCCATCGTAGATTTGTATTTGCATTTGTATTAGTATTCACACGAGCGCTTTGTAAACACGGGAGCCTACGTTTGGCGTGACCTTTCCGCTGTGATTACGTCATCCTTAGCACCTGGCAGAGCTGCACAAGATGTACAAGTTAGGTTAAAAAGTATATTCAATTTTATTTTATTTTTTAAATGATCTATCGTTTCGCTAGATAAGACCCTATTCCTCATCTGGGATCATGCCGAGCCTCTGGAGCCCATCAAAGCGCTTTGAAACTGCATTGATTTAGACCTTCAGCATTTTGGTTGCAATTGAAAAGCATTATATGATGAAAAATCCTGGAATGTTTTCTGAATTTCTTTTCGACTGAAGAAAGAAAGACATGAGTCAATTATCAGAACATTTGCATTTTGGAGTGAACTAATCCTTTAAGCACACTATTTATATTTATTCATTTTAAGGATGTTTTTATCCAAAGCAACTTCTTCAGCCCCAGGCAATCACACCTCCTGTTAAAGAGTCTCATTATATTCTTTTTAGGAACTCCTGCTGTTCAACGAGCTGATAAGCTTTCGATTTCATGGAACAAACTCCTGCTTTGTAAATAAGTTTGTGTTTTGCATAGCAGTCGTTGTGTTTATTGATATGTAAGATGGGAACAGACATGCCAAGACTAAAACTGAATGCCTTCTTTGTTAGGTTGCCATCTCCATCAGGCCTTAAATAAAGCATTTTGCATGAATAGGAATTTGCAATATTATGTTGTTCATATTCTGGTCCTGAAGGGTGGATCTGCTGACCAGTGTGAAACTCAATGTCCTGGCTTAATGTCCTTTAGATCTGATCTCACAAGCCAAAGGATGAAACCAAATTAATAATTGTGGCTGGATCTTGTTAAGCCTCGGTTGAACAGCATGCAGTTGGTTTTAATGTGAAACAGTGCTGTGTCATCACCTGGCTTTTAAAAAGACCAAATATTAACCAGCCATGATTTTTTTCCTGGCATGTTGTGGCCAGTCTTTGGCAAGAATCTCTCTGGCTTGACTTTACTGTACAGATTTCTGCTGTGAGATGGATGTGCTTATAGAAGAGCAACTTAACGGCTAAATTACTGCTTTCTAAAGTCCTTTACTGACACAACTGGTTCTGATCTGTATCTAACTGAGACTTTTATTTCTTTGGTGGTTTTTGAGGATGTTGTGGCCAAATGGTTCAACATCCTAGACCGATTCAGTGAATAATGACTAAAGTTCCTCAAACAAAACTATCAAGTCTTCACTTTAAGAAATAAAAGTTCCCAAATGCAGTGATGCCGTAAGAACCATTTTTGGTTCCCCAAAGAACCTTTATTCCATTTATCCACATCATCTTTTGGGAAATCAACAAATCCTCAGTAAACAACGCAGATGATAAATTATTTTAACTGAGAGGACAATACAATCTGTTTTTTAATTTATTTAGTTTCAAGCATGACCTCCTACTGTAGCCTACTGATGATAACTGAATAAGCGGTTTACTCCGTAATTATTAGTTTATCTATTTCCACAAGTTTCCCCCATTCATTTTGGCCATTTGCAAAAATAGGCTAATATGTGGGTTATCACATTTAGAGGATAATCAGCCAGCACTCGTGACTCATCTCATGTTCCTCCCTAACATTTTGGTTATCTGCAGGTTGGAGTAATGGGCGTGCCGAAAGGTCTTTACAATTGGCCGAGAAAACTTCTAATTCTGAATTTGCAGCTATCTCTTTTACATTTTAATGTTATAATTATGACTTTAAGCCATAATTTCGACTTTTTGACATAGTTTTGACGTCACGACTTTGACCTTTCATCTCATAATTGACATGCCGTCATTTTGACTTGGGTCCTGTATGGTTTCAATAGGAAGAGAAACTCTCTGGCCTGTTTTCCACATCAGGCTGTTGTGTTGAAGTCCTCATTCATGAAGCTCTGTCGCCAGGTCACTGCAGCTCAAGAAGCCCAAACATCTGTTGACTGCAGTGTTTCGTAACCGTATTCCCGCGCGCTGCATATGTGGCCCAGCTGAAAGCGATATGCAGCAGCTCACACCAGAGCAGAGCTGTCTCTTGTTCCGCAATGAATAAGTAATAAGAGCTGCCTCTCTGTGTTTGGCCCAAACCTCAGCTGTTTCCATTAACTCGGCCATTAAAGTTCCCGTCATGTATTTGTGTGACATCTACAGTATTGTTCGATAGCAGAATGGATGATTCCTTTCAGGCACTGAAGCGTTGAACACGGGCGAATCTCTCCATCTCTCTTCCTCCTCGAGCTGGCTTTCATTAAGTGTTGTGCCGTTGTTCCTCAGACAGACCCGAGATAAGATCAGTTTGGGCGACATGATGTCGGGATGTGGACAGATGCACAACTCACTGCTGAGGCTAAAGTCACCATGAAATCCAAATTTTTTTTTTTTTTTACAGAATGTTGCCGTTTTTATTATAAATGATTTATTTGTGCACCTCATTATTATTTTAATTCATGAGCACTAATAATTCATAATCTCCCCTCTCATTCGAAATGTCATCCTCTCTCTTCATGACGCATGTGAAAAAGAAAGTAGCTATTAGGACATCATAAAAAATCATCTGGTGCCTCATTTTTAAAACGTACGTATGCACAGATTTGAACTGAGAGTGAGCGCGTATACGCTAAAATCCATGCGAACGTTCAAAAGTGCTTCTCTGAATCGCACGTAATCACATTTGAGAAATGATCTAAGATCAAATGTAGGACGGTTTCTATGCAACATTTCATAAATGAGGCCCATGGTCTTTAGCAGGTCATAAATTTAGGTAAATACAACCGCAGATTTTTACATACGCCACTTTTTACATTGTGTCATTATTTCTTTAACAAAAATAAAGCCAGAATGGAGAAGCCATGTGTTACAAACGAAGTACACCCTATTATTTAATAGCTTGTAGAACCACATTTAGCAGCAATAACTTAAAGTAATCATTTTCTATATGACTTTATCAGTCTCTCACAACGTTGTGGAGGATTATTTACAACATTGCTTCAGTTCATTGAGGTTTGTGAGCGTCTGTTTATGCTCTTAAGGTCCCGCCACAGCATTTCAATCGGGTTACCGTCTGGACTTTGACTGGACCAGTGCAGCACCTTGATTCTTTTCTTTTTCAGCCATCCTGTAGATTTGCTGGTGTTCTTGGGATCATTGACCTGTTGCATGACCCAATTTCAGCCAAGCTTTAGCTGTCAGACAGATGGCCTCACATCTGACTCTAGAATACTTTGGTATACAAAGGAGTTCATGGTCGACTCAATGACTGCAAGGTGCCCAGGTCCTGTGTCTGCAAAACAAGCTCAACTCATCAGCCCTCCACCACCGTGCTTGACAGTTGGTATGAGGAGGTGTTTGTGCTGATATGTTTGGTTTTCGCCAAATGTGGCGCTGTGAATTGTGGCCAAACATCTCCACTTTGGAAGTCTTTTGTTTTTTCTTCAGACGTAACTTTGCAAACCTAAGCCGTGCTACCATTTTCTTTTTGAGTAAAGAGGCTTTCTTCTGGCAACCCTTCCAAAAAAGCCACACTTGTCCTGTCTTTTTCTAGTTGTACTGTCATGGATTTTCTTTCTTTCTTTTGCAGTTTCTCTGAGCAGTGCACGGTCTGACCTCGGGTGAATTTGCTGGGACGTCCACTCCTGGGAAAATTTGCCAAATGGTTTCCTCACTGTAGAATGATGGACTTTAGTTTGATTGGACATGACGTGTAACCCTTCCCAGATTGATGGGCAGCAACAATTGTCTTTCCTCCTTGGCGTTGTGTTAACACACACCTGAATGCTCTAGACCAGCAACCTTCTGCTTTTATAGAGTTGGTCGTGCTAGCTAATGATCAATTATTCAAAGCAGTGCCTGACTGCTACTTACATCAGCAGCATCTCACGATTCTATCTTCATAAAAGATGGTGGAAAAAAGAAGTTGCATTTCTAACTTTATTCTAAACTGCATGTTCATGATTTATTAATAATGATGCATTTCAACTTACATTTTTACAGGCTCAAAGTAATCTCAGTTTTTCAAAGCAGTGATTTTAGTTGTGCGTAACTGTTTTCTGAATAATGCTGCGTAATATTCCTTGTAATTTTTGTTCTGGTGAAATATGATGTTATCTCTTAAGACAGATAAGTCACTGCTCTTTTTCAGGACCTAAACTGCCATTGTATTCAAAGTTTTTCAACTTAAAAACTCTGGTTATTCCAAACAACATGACCATGACCATACACATGACCATACACATTCAGAGTTAATCTGAGTGGAGCTCATGCACCTCAAGTGATCACTTTAATCATTTTGTCATGCTCTGTTTTCAAAGACAACGACATTTGAAAAGCAACACGCCAACAAGACAAGCATGAACACATTCTGATGCCGGTTTTGGGGAGGGTGATTAGCATCCATGGGGCAACCTGCCCGCGTGCCAGCCAAACTTCCCCCACATTATACCAGTGAACAACACGGCCATTGTTTCTGGCCAAGGAAATGCAAAGATGTTCTTTATTTATGTGGCTTAAAGCTCCTGTGAATCAGCACTTTTGAGTGTCTCGGTGTGAAACATTTCCTGTTCATTCTCAATGCAAATCCTTACGCCAAACTAAAGGGATAACTTCTCCCAGAATTTAAATTCTGTCATTTACTCGACCTCATTCTAAACCTTTATGATGTTTCGAAGCTTGACGTCTTACAGGTCTTTAACATAATAAATAATGGGTAAACTTTTCCTTTAAAATTGATGAATTTGTGTACATTCAGAATAATATATTTAAAAAAAATTCTCACAGGAAATAGGTTTCATATATTCGTAGTACTTTTTTTATATTTTACTTATACGCAACCTTATTATAAATTAGAATTCATAATTATAAAATATATAAAAAATAATGACAGAAACTGTAGACATCCGAGACAGGATCAGGGGAGAAGGGCCTTAGCCAGGGAGGTGACCAAGAACCCGATGATCACTCTGACAGAGCTCCAGCGTTTCTCTGTGGAGAGAGGAGAACCTTCCAGAAGAACAACCATCTCTGCAGCACTCCACCAATCAGGCCTGTATGGTAGACTGGTCAGACGGAAGCCATTCCTCAGTAAAAGGCACATGACAGCCCGCCTGGAATTTGCCAAAAGGCACCTGAAGGACTCTCAGACCATGATAAACTAAATTCTCTGGTCTGATGAAACAAAGATGGAACTCTTTGGCCTGAATGGCAAGAGTCATGTCTGGAGAAACCAGACACCGCTCATCACCTGGCCAATACCATCCCTACAGTGAAGCATGGTGGTGGCAGCATCATGCTGTGGGGATGTTTTTCAGCAGCAGGAACTGGGAGACTAGTCAGGATCGAGGGAAAGATGAATGACGCAATGTATAGAGACATCCTTGATGAAAACCTGCTCCATACTCAAAAAGACATGAGGCTGTAATTGGTGCTAAAGGTGCTTGAACAAAGCAGTGAGCAAAGGCTGTGAATACTTATGTACATGCAAGTTTTTTTTAATCATTTGTTATTTTTAATAAATTTGCAAAGATTTCAAACAAACTTTTTCACAAAGTCATTATGGGGTATTGTTTATAGAATTTTGAGGAAAATAATAAATTTTATCCATTTTGGAATAAGACTGTAACATAAAATGTGGAAAAAGTGAAGCGCTGATGTGAATACTTTCCAGATGCAATGTGTGTAAAGATTTTATTGCTGTATTCATCATGATGAGCAAACACCTTACAAACAATATTATCTAGAATAAAACACACTTTATATATTATTTACTTATTATACTCATTTACTTGTACATTTGAATCTATACAATGAATATTTAATAAATCAAGAAAATACTGTTGTTCTGACAAAGGAATAGGAAAATGTTTTATCAGTGCATTCATCATGATGAGCAAACACTTTACAAATGATATTATCCAGTTGAAAACATGAATATTAGATTCTGCCACTAGTTATCTGCAGTCTTCATCTGTACAGCGCAAGAATATTCAAGAAAAATGGTTTCAAAGCTTATCAGTCATGGTAATGTGAAACACACATCATCCGAACCCCTGATATCTGTGTCCAATGTATTCTTGGTAGGGGTCTGTCTGTGGGGGACATGCTGAGAAAGCGGAACAGATAAAGACTAAATTGTTTGCGTGTGTGCTGTGGTTTCTGTAGTTTCCTTGAACATATGAGCTTGCCTGCTTGCATGTGTCATTGTTTGAGGTGGTGTGTGCCAGGAAAACACCAGCTTTGAACCAGATTTTCAAGTCATTCTCAATGCAACGCTCGTGCACAGTGAAGTTCTAGCTTCTATGGTTTCCATGAAGAACCTTTAACATCTATGGAACCTTTCCATTACACTAAATTCTTTATAGCGCAAAAAAAGTTCTTTAGATTTGTAAAATGTTCATCACACTAAGAGAAACATAGTTCTTCTGAAAGCTGTTCACTGAAAGGTTCTTTGGGGAACCAAAGATGGTGGACAACAGCATCACTGGGGAAACCCACTTTTGAAACCTTTATTTTTACGAGTAACTATATAACTAGAGTTGCACCAAAGCGGCTGAAGTTTTTTTCCCTTCAGGACTGACTCCCACCTGGTCTCCATTACTGCCCTGTTCAGATCCTCCACCCCCTCTCCACACGTCCCGATCCCCGTAGGCCTCCGGTAATGCTCCACAGCGCGAAAAACCTCTGCGTTGCAATTAAACGACAGAAAAGAGCAGTGGAAAACACGCAGAGTGAAGGGAATGGTAATGAGTTTTCCGCTGCAGTGGCAGGCAGGTCAGTGGGGTAGAGGGACTCCAGCCGTCATACTGCAGCTCGGCCTTTTGATGCTCACGGATCACTAGAGCACTAAGAAGTGGAATGAAAATCAAATGTCATTCAATCTCAACAGGAATTATTTTTGATCAGATTTGAGTGTCTTGATGCTTTATAAGGCTTTTTGCACAAAGTCAAATGAACTCTATCTCTATGAAGTCTATCAACAATTTAATGGCTCATAGTTCATTTGACTCCTGCAACTATTTCATATTAATTTCATAAATCTGTTTTTAAATTAACTTATTCACTGATAATCGTCCTCTCTACAATACAACTCTCCATTTTGGTAGGCCCATTTTACGGTGGCCCAGTAGTGCACAACACAGCGCATTATAAAAAGCAAACATAAGTTCACAACACAACGAAAACAAGCCACAACACAACGGAAATGCTCCCAACCACTCGGAGCGCGGTAAAGTTGCCACTGTTCTATAGAATCGGCAATCTTACAAAGATATCAATACCACAATTAGTTTTAACAGTATGTAGGCTAACCATTGTTTATCGACAATATTAATTCAAAATCACCTATATGCTCGAGAACGCTTTGACCCGATACCATGGCGCTAAGAGAATGTCTACCAATTCCACCTAGTGGTTGAAATGTATAATTTGTATGAATTAAAATTACTTTTAACATTTAAAAACAGACATGTTACAATTCCACAGCTTGATTGTATTGGTAAAACTGACTTAGTAATGCACAACACAACATTGGAATTTGAAGAAAAAAAGCAAAAAAACGTTTAAACTTGGTGGAATTGCCAGACGTTCCCTTACACTGGATTCACACGGGGCGTCGGCTTTAACGCTTGGCTGAAGCTTCGTGCTGATGCGACTGAGAAGTGACAACAGCCAATCACACGTCTGCTCTGGGGTTGCATGAACGCAATTGGCTAGTGTCTGCTCTAGGGTATTTGCATAGGGCGATCTGATTGGATGACGCCTGCGTTGGCGCTTGAAAAGTTGAGAAATATTCAACTTCTGCCGCTTGCAACGCGAGTGAAGCGACGCGACGGAACCCACAATTCAGTTCGGCAACACATGACGTCACCCATTCAAAGTAAATGAGAAGCGTTAAAGGATTAGTTCACTTTTAAATAAACTTTTGCAGATAATTTACTCACCCCCATGTCATCCAATATGTCCATGTCTTTCTTTCTTCAGTCAAAAAGAAATTAAGATTTTTGATGAAAACATTCCAGGATTTTTCTCCATATAATGGACTTCAATGGGCTCCAAACGGTTCAAGGTCTAAATGACAGTTTCAGTGCTGCTTCAAAGGGCTTTAAACGATACCAGACGATGAATAAGGGTCTTATCTAGCGAAACCGAGCAGTATTTATGCTATTATTTTACCTCTTATCAGACGGACGTGATCATCTCTGAGCTCTGCCATAACTTCCGCTAAGTGAAGTCAAAATATGAGCGTGGTCATAGATGTATACGTAGATACCTCATTAGCGCTTGCACGGATCAATAGAATGAGGCATCTACGATCGATATATCTATGACCACGCTCGTATTTTGACCTCACTTAGCAGTGTTCAGCGTTCACGCTTCTCAGCGTTCACGCTTCTCATTTAAGGTAAGGTAAGATACATTTAAAAAGTCAAACAGAAAAAGTTTATGAAAATGTACAATATAAAAATATCATTATTCATATTTTATATAAAATATATATTTTCCAAAACATGTTGTACTCTAAAACTGCAAGAAAACCAAAGCCAAAAATCTGAACCAGTTGTGTTCCAAATTTTAGGATGATATCTCAAAAAATGAGCTTTCAGTAAGATTTTGTTTGGGTGCAGTGCCAAACTTTTCCACTTCCACTAGGGGCGCCTCCATTTCCATATGGTCTGAGTGATCTGGACCATACATTTCCATAATTATGAAACTATTATTGTTGCAAATTGATAAATTACTGATTTATCAATTTCATAACCACTTAAAAATGTTTAAGTGGTTATGAACCACTTAACATAACATAACCACTTAAAAATGTAACATAACCAAAACATAACCACTTAAAAATTTTTAAAAATTAAATAACAATGTTGTCAATATGAAATACATACTAATACGCATTAGATCACGTTAGGTTTATGAGTAGATTAGGGTTAAGGGACAGATTATACAGTTTGTTCAGTACAATCAATCATTATTTCAATGGAAAGTCCCCATAAAAAATGGAAACCCAACGTGTGTGTGTGTGTTTAATTTATTTGTAAACATAAGGAACAGTTAAAAATAAAGCAATTTTCCATGACCTAATCTAAAGTGAGAACTATTAATGTTTAATAAGTTGTCAACGAAGCAATATCTAACTCTTTACATATGAGCTACTTAAACAATAACTCTTTGTTAATTATAGTGACAGTTAATGAAGAACTCATTCTCTATTAATAAATTAACCAAACTATTAACTATAAACTTATCGTTTGCAAATTATTTAAGTGCTTTGTTACTGTATACTGTGCTTTGTTACTTATTATAAAGTGTTACCAAAATTGTATCTGTTGTCATTAGTTATAGACCTGAGCTAACATGAACCAACAATAAACAACTAAACATTAACAAAGATTAATAAATACTGTAGCAAATATATTGCTCATTGTTAGTTAATGCATTAACGATAATTAATGAGATCTTATTTTTAAAGTGTTATCCTAATTTTTTATGTTCAAAAGTTGCAATTGTATTTTTGCAAGTTATAACAGGTTTGACTGTGAGATTAGCACTGTCATCATTTATCGTGATCAACTGCGGCACAAAGTTTCTTTAAACTTCAAAGAATCATCAAAGAATCCAGAAATTTGAGTCTTGATTCTTTATAAGGCTTTTTGCACTCAAATGAACTCAACATGGACCCAGTTTACTCTCTTAACATTTGTTCCTGGTCGTATTGTGAACAAATCATCAATGCACATTATTCCAAAGAAAAAAACAAGTTGGTTCGTGTTGTCAAAAAACATAAGATGAATCAGTTCTCTTTCCCAACTGAATATACATCATGTTTCAGCTGGAAATGTGTCACATTACTAAAGTAAAATGTTTCACACTTTTGAAAGCAGGATAGATTTTTTTACCATAAATTATGAAGCCCAGTCTCAAAATTGTGCCAAACGTTGTGATGTTAGAATGTTAATGTCTCATTAAATATTCATGAACTATTAACAACAAGGCTACAGAAATGTACAATAGACCACTCAAAAATTTGTTTTGAGGGTGAGATGTTTCAGTGTGAGATGGAAACAAAATTGTTGAATTTTAATGACAAAGTGATGAAGAGACCATATTGATTTTACAATTTCTGTCCAAAATGTCAATTTAAAGGGGTCAACTTTCCTTGAGCTTTTGATATATAAAAGGTCATGGTAATATAAGAATATCCTGTAAGTTTCAGAGCTGAAAACTTCCTTGTTAGTCAAAGAAAAGCTTTTATTGACACCACTTGGGGAAGACTTTGCATTTGTTCCTTCATTTCACCACGGATTCGTTTGTAAACAAGAGACTGGATTTGCAGACAGGATGAGATTATATGAATGAACGAAGTAACACACTAATGTGAGTAAAAAAAGTTTTTTATATGTGATAGTATTGCATTGTTACAGATTGTTTGATATAGATCTATTGATTTTGTACGTGTCTAACTTAACATACCTTAGCACACAGTCAAAGGCTGGAGAATACTTTATTTGTGGTTCTTGATGTGCATTGTTCACTCTCGACTTTTTTTTCGATATTTGATGGAAAAATACAATCGCGAAAGTTTTGATCATGCAGTCTGCAACGTACTGCGTGCGTGCGTGTGTGTGTGATGCACGGTTCACGCTTATATACACCAATCCGGTGGGCCAAGTAATAATAAAAAAAAACATTCCAATCAATCGAGGGTGGATGAGAGATCATTGTGTTGTTTGATAAAGACATTTTGCGAGTCCTGGGGGACGAATTATTCCGGTTGCCGTTTTCCCACATGCTTCAAAACAATCCCTGACGGTGTACTTGCGGGGTGCCGAAGCTACTTAAATATGCAAATCTTATCCAATCCTAGCCGTGGGCGTTTACTTCCAAGTCTTCAGTGCGGCACGCCCATAAAATCTGAGCGTGCAGGAGAGCCTCAAAACCAGGTCAGAAAATAGCCTATTACTTATTCATTATGATGTTTTTGAATGTAAAAACCACGCAAACGTCATAAGTTGACCTCAGACAACAGTATAAAAAAAATTTAAAAGCCAGTTCATGACACCTTTAAGACACATTAACAAGATTTAAGACAACCAGTGTGGATTTGTGTGGGTAAATGGACACAGATGGATTTGCTATTAACAAAGGTCACATGTTGTACTTGTCCAATCAATGTTATAATCAAATTATGCAAATAAGTGTTCCTGTAACTCAAAAGGTAGATCACGGCAAATGTAAATGAATACACAAGTAAGAATAGAATCCAGGGGTTAAACAAAGAATATGAGCCCGGCACTGTTGACTGAGACACCAACTTCACTGATATCTGACAGGTCACAGGGACATTTATGCATGTCATAAAATAAAAAATCATTAAGACAGAAATGAGCATTAGTGGATCCTTGCCTTCATTCCAGAAACCCCCAAACCACTTGCTCTATAACTGTAAATTAAACAATTCACATGCTGCCATAAAGAGTATACCATTACAGTAATGTGACAATCAAGAATTTGAATTGAATTGATGCAAAATGTTTTAATCTGACACGTTATGGTACTGCAGGACTCCGTTCAGCTCATCATATTTCCTTATAGCGGATGTCCAGACAATCATTTTTTGGAATAGCTATAGGCTATTTCCATCTGGAAAGCAGAGAAAAAAAATGTCAAAATAGTCATCAAAAAAGATGAAAATATGGAAATAAAGCAGTGGCATCTGAGAATGGAAAAAACCCCAAAAAACTTAACAAATGCAATAATATTTCATCAGTTGAGCCCAAATGGATATGAATATTAAAAGGTAAGATCAGATGTTTTAGGCCATTATTCTTTTTTACATCTTGATACCCATGTATGGCAGATAGCCAAGTGACTGATAAAAGAAACTGGGATTTTTATATTTTGCTTAAAATAAACAAGTAGGCCCTATCTACTAAAAACAAACAAACATAGTATATTTAAGGTTTTAATGGTCTCTCCTTGCCATCTACATATATCTTTCCCAATTATAACAAATAAGCTCTTAACATGCTGATCAATAGGCCTTATGCTAAATATAGCAAACCTTTTGACAAACCTGGTTTGAAAGATTGGAGACTCTTAGTCCTATACTGTATATATGACGGATAAAAATCTCATTTTCTGAAGCGTTTTAGCGAAAGTATAAATTTTTGTTGCTGCTACAGTTTTATTTTATTTTATTTTTCAAAATAACTGCGCCATCTAAAGCTTGTACGTCATTAGTGAGAGAGAGAAACAATGTGGACAAAGCAGAAAAGGCTTGGATGAAGTGCGTTTGGCTCTAGATAAAAATATTAGAAGATCTTATACGTAGTGCCGAATGATCATTACTGTAAACAACCCTGCTCACTTTAAAGTATAGAAACGGTAAGATGGTGCTACAGTACAGTTGTCATTTTGACTCGCGGTCCGGTTGGAACCCTGGACCTGCCATAGATCATACAAAACTAATTTCCAATATGCAAAAGGAAACAAGAGGCCCGGCGCCATAGAGGAACATTCATCCAACTTAAAATTTCAAGGCCACCATGTCCAGTGTTGAGTAAACCTCTGGCTCCGGGTCCAACAGCTTGTTTACAAAGAATCAGGCACCATATGCAGGGAATGTTGCTCTGGATTGGCTCTCCTCTCCGATCGGATGCTGTGCTGATTCATTTATAACGTTACCACTATTTTCCATGGACTGACGCTCTTTGTGTTCCACCAGTGAAATATTACCAGTGTCAATTGAAGACTACCATAAAGCGACCAGAGAATCATTTACTCTGATAACATTTAGACATCCAAATCATGTTCGTTTTCCATCAGCTTAGCAATTAATCATCTTTTGATCGAAACAATTCACTCGTGCACAATCCTTAGCAGTGGTTTTTCACACCGAAATAGAGAAGCTGGAAAGTTATTAGTTAAGGCCCACTATCCACACAATAACTTGTAATATCTGTTACTGCCATATATGAACATTATTTTGACAAACTCATCTCTGGCCGATAACAGAATACGATCAGGCATAACATTATGACCTAATATTGTGTTGGTCCCCCTTTTGCTGCCAAAACATTGCCCAAAGCATTACAATGCCTTCTTCCCATAGTGCATCCTGGTGCCATGTGTTCCTCAGGTAAGCGACGCACACACACCTGGCCATCCACGTGATGAAAACGTGATTCATCAGACCAGGCCACCTTCTTCCATTGCTCTAAGGTCCAGTTCTGAAGCTCATGTGCCTACGGTTGGCACTTTCGGCAGTGGACAGGGGTCAGCATCTACACCCTGACTGGTCTGCGGCTATGCAGCCCCATACGCAATAAACTGCGATGCACTGTGTATTCTGACACCTTTCTATCAGAACCAGCATTAACTTCTTGAGCAATTTGAGCTTCAGTAGCTCGTCTGTTTGATCGGACCACATGGGCCAGCCTTCGCTCCCCACGTGCATCAATGAGCCTTGGTCACCCATGACCCTGTCGCCGGTTCACCACTGTTCCTTCCTTGGACCACTTTTGATAGATACTGACCACTGCAGACCAAGAACACCCCACAAGAGCTGCAGTTTAGGAGATGCTCTGACCCAGTCGTCTAGCCATCACAAATTGGCCCTTGTCAAACTCGCTCTAATCCTTACACTTGCCCATTTTTCCTGCTTCAAACACATCAACTTTGAGGACAAAATGTTCACTTGCTGCCTAATATATCGCACCCAATCAGTGCTATTCCCTTCACCTCATAATGTTACGCTTGATCGGTGTATATTTATAATGTAAATATAATAAAACCTGTTTCTCACATCAGGCCTGATAATACCTGAAAACGGAGCGATGTTAGGTCGATGCAGGATGAAAGTCACCAGAGTGACGCGGTGTTCTGTCATCGTGCCGTAATTGCAGTTCCTGAAGAATCTCCAGGTGTGTGAGAGTCCCGTCTGTCATCAGGAACATAGTGAGTGAATCTGAATCCAGGAGCTCCGTGTGGACTTGTTCTGCTGCACTTCTGAGGGACACATTTCTAAAAACGTCATCACAAATATACCAACGTCATCACCAGGAATGGTGTCAACACGGTTACAATTATATATAATTTTTTCATAAATCCAACATATTTTTATACGTGTCCTTTACCACTCTAATCTCACATGAATAAGCACATACACACACTGCTAATAAAGTGTGTGAGTCAGATCTTGCCAATGCGAGAATGTGTAATAAATGTGCTTGTTAAGAGCTCAAGGCTGTTTTACTACACGAGTCATTTCCAGTGAAGTTTATGTTGTAATGTAATGCCAGCAGGCAAAAGCAACTGTAACCTCACAATCTGAGGCAGAACTGCAAGCTATAGCGCATTCAAACACTGTCTCGTCTTTGTAAAGGCTTGAAAACATGTTTATCTATACATAATTGTAAAGCAAATGAAATTCATGAAATTATTTTTTTTAAATAAAACATTTTTTTTTTCGGCATCTTTTGTTCCATTAAGAAACTTTAACATTCATGGAACCTTTCCATTCCATAAAAGAGGAAAAGTTTTTTTTAAAGAACTTTTCACTGAAAGGTTCCTTGGTGAACCAAAAATGGTTCTTCTACAGCATCACTGTGTGGTTTTTGGAACCTTTTTAAAGTGCCCTTATGCATTTTCGAATATTACATTAATGCAGTATGTCATAAAGCGGTTTGGGAATGTAAAAGGTCTGCCAGCCTATGGTTTTCATTGGCTTTTCATTGGCTGAGGCCTGGAAGAGTTTGGTTCGTGTTGTCAACATTTTCCAAAGGAAGGACTCGGACTGAAATTGATACAGAAAAAAATGATGCCATTTACTGTTCGTATAACTGAATGTATACAAGTGCTTAGGAAGCCATAGCTGAAATGCAGATATGGTAATGGACATTTCATTTAGACCAATCACAACAGACTGGACCGTCTGACCAATCAAAGCAGAGTAGGCTCATGGAAAGGAGGGGCTTAGAGAGACTGAATCCACAAACTAACTGATTTCAGACTCTTTGAGGAATGAGGTGATGTGCAATGTATATTATGAGAAAATATGTATATTTGATGCTTGTAAAACTATTGTAGGAGACCACAAAAACTAAATAAGGAACCTTTGAAAAACTGTAACGGGGCACCTTAGGAATGTAATGCAAAGCTGTTGCATTACAGTAATAGCAAAACACACACCTATGAACTTCGTATAATTTTAAATGCAAATGTTTGTAGTCTGGGAATCTATTCCTCAGGTCAAAGCAGCACAAAGTCACTTAAATATAAAAGGCTGTTGATTTATTTATCATGTTCTGTTCAGCATATTTACAGTTCAGTAACAACTTTGTACACATGCAGCATGAGATTTAAACATTCTACAATAAATAACATTCATTTTATAGAGATGAAATGCTCAGATATTATTTACAATGACGACATTTCAACATGCTGGTGTTCTCAACAACACGAAACAGATCAAAACCTCTGAGTTACTCATAAATTGGAGATTGCCATCACTCTGGCTGTGTTCGGAAATGCATACTAGCATACTACTTCTGCAGTGTATAGTATGTGTACTATACTGTACAGTGTGGAACACTGCATCCCATAATACATGTTCGACTTGACCTTCCATTTCCAGTGTGACTTTTTAACATCACCTCATCTCATTATTTGATTAGACTGCAAAATGTAATGGAATTTAATAGAAAAAGAGACTGAAAAATGTAAAGCAGACATATTTTCCACTCACTGAATTTAACATGCAAAGCGATGAGGTCATGTGACAAACTCTGCATACTACTGCTCGAAGTACTCGGTATGCTAGTATTCCACTCCGTACATAACCGAGATTCACAGTAAACATCAAACTGTTCCCTATAAAGTGCAACAGCTGGGTTGCGGAGGTAAAAATCCCATTAATTTTCTGCATATGGGAACTGACTTTTAATGCTAACTTAGCTCGTCTACTGTGCGCAACAAGGTTGTTAAATGTGAAAACTTTACGTCTCTTCCGAAACTAAGGTTGCCGAAAAAGTATCCGGACACTGTTGCACTCTATTAAGGCCTCACTGAGTGGGCGGGGTTTCAGAGGTCTGCCAGTTCATTGGTTTTTTTTGCTGGTCACTTCTGAGACAGCACATTCTTCATCCAAAGGCACATCTAGATTGCTGGTTAACTTGAGAAGAAGTTGATCAAGTTTGATAGCCAGCAACATTTCTTTCTTGGCATTTCATTACACACACACACACACGCACCAAGTTCATGAATGCAAGAACCCCCTAGGTTAGAACCTCTTAGTTTAATTCTGATGCATTCTGGGTACATGAATGTAAATGTACTCGTATATCAGTGTGCTCCCCAACACTCAGGGCTGAATGTATATATTGATGCATTTAGTGCATGTAGCATTCAATCTGTTTGTCTTATATAAAGTGTATGTGGTCGAGTCCTGCAGGATTATATTTCCTAAAGCAACAGTCCATATGTATATGTGTGTGTGTGTGTGTCCCGTACCCACGGCACACCTGTATCGGTGTGTGTGCCGTTATTGGCCGCACAGTATGTCGATTCTCCATCCCGTTTACACAGCTACCTCCTTTTCCTCAGACTGCTTTCCAAGCGGCCAAGCTCCTCGTATCCCTGGTAGAAGAGCTCCAGTTCGCGGCCTCCCCAGCTCCGCCAGACAGCCAGGCACCAGTCCATGTTTTCTTTACGGAAGCCGCACACAACGGTGTCCTTTGCGACAAGCGCCGCCTCCGCGAGAGTCCTAAGAGACAGACGGAGAGAAAGACAGACAGAGAGTGAGACCAGAGGCGAACGAGTGCTTTCGTGCAAACGCTGAAAATAAACCAAGCGTGGACTCTTCGCAGAAGTATCAGTGGGTCTGTTCTTGGAACGTCTCATAGAGGAGCAGTTACAGGCCCTGAAAGCGTTGCTTGTTTGATAAATGTGTGTTTACGCAGAGAGCTGACGGGAGTCAGACAGGGACAGAGACTGGGTTATGATAAACATTTCACAACAACGCTAACTTAAATTAAAGTTCTCCCTGAACACCTACAAAACACAGTAATAATGGCGGTTTAGCTGAATGGATGATCTTTTTTAATGCACAGTTTCTTCAGAAAATGTACAAATCTATGTGCGATTATTAAGACTAATTGAATTAGATATGCAACATCAATGTGTTTTATCATTCTGGCTGCTTTTCAATACTGTAATTGATGATTTCCTCGTTTTCTCATTCCTCCGTCCTTCAGCCTGTGGCCTGGAAACCGATCAAATCTCTAATTGAACCGGGAGGAACAAAGAGAAAGGAGGCTTCCAGAGGAGATACACAAGTGCTTCCAATGCCGAAATCTATATAGTCAAAAACACCTGACACAAGCATTCATGCTCATGGTTTACCAGTGCGATTGAAATAAACCATAGATTTGGAAATTAAACATTTTTAAAAAATAAACAAGATTTTAAATATATTGCAATTTTGTAAAACAAATACATTTTTTTATAAATAAAAGAAATGTAAATACAATTGAATTATATAATATAATAATAATATTAATATACATTGCAATTTACATTATTCAACTTCCTTGACTTGATGAAAACAATTCAACAAAAGCATCAGTAAACTATTATTTTAGTTATTATTAAAGTTTATTAATACACATTTGAGTGATTCTGAGAACGTAAAGTTGATGAGAAATAAGTAACAGTGTTCATTCTAATGCCTGATCTGTGATCAGTGATTTCTGAGTTCAGGCTGATTTCTTTGTCTCAAAATTATTTAATACCGTTTATGCATCAGTAAATCAATCCAATGACTAAACGTCACTTCACTTCACATTGTTTCTCTAAGTAGCATGAAAATAATCTATCATTTAAATTGTGATTAAACTACAGAAAGCGATCAAAGAACGCTTCCTTTATAATGGCAGAAGCTGTCCATCACACCACGCGAGTTTATCTGGACACTTGCCAAAACTGCCGTTATAATGAATGACGTTGTTACACTGCACAACGAAGCTCTTATATCGTTATCGTGTTTGCTGTTAGTTGTGGTGAAAGCATTTCGTGAGAGAAATCGTGTTGCGATGACGAGATCACTGCATTCACGCGATCAACACACTGTCAGTCATCTACTCAATGCTCATCACTGCAACCTTTCATGTGATGGGAAAAGATCTAAATATAATGCAATAATCAACACTTTTCACAATTCGTTAATCTCGACAGCTGTAATAGTAAAAAAACAGACCCACTTTATATTAGGTGGCCTTAACTACTATATACTAACATTTTAATTAATCATTTGATACAATGCACTTATTGTGTACATACATGTTTTTACATTGTACTTACATTAAAAAAAAATACCTGCATGTAATTACGTCTGTAATTAAGTTCTGTAGTTACATTTGTATTTACACAGTTGACACTTCCCTTACACCTAACCCTACCCTTAAACTTACCCATACCACCACACCTGTCCCTAACCCTACCCGTATCCCACCTCAATATCAGCAAAGGTGTTTTGCAATACAATTTGAACACAGTAAGTACATTGAACTTATTTTGTGATGTAAGTACATAGTACTTAAGGCCACCTAATATAAAGTGGGGCCAAAAAAACATAGTAAAAGTATTCGAGAGGGTTCTACATGTAATACCTATTTCATATGCAAAGATGTCAGCCAATCACAGCAGTGGGTGTTTACACTCACAGCAGACACGCCCCTTCAAAAAGAGCGTTTAAGCCAGAGCGCTAAAATCAGGATAGATAATTACCTTTTATTTCTAAATTATGAGATTTTATGATATAAAAATCTTACTAACAATATAAGTGCACCACAGGAAACATTCAAAAATGATTAAAAATCCACTTCATGACCCCTTTAAAAACAGCAGCTTTGAATAGGGGTTGAATAATTATGACATTGCTGTATTACAAAAAGAATCCTGTAAATCAAAAGCATTACATTATATATTGACATTATCACTTTTAATTTGCCTATAAACTGTTATAGATACAATATAAAAAAAAACTCTGTATCTTTAGAAAAGCCTACATTTATAAATTATTACAGTCTCTGGGGTGTTGAATAATTTTAATTGCAACTGTATATATTAATATTAAAATTAAAATAAATAAACCACATTATTATAAAAAAAATTGTGATATTTTTGTTTGACACAAAATATAAAGCAATATTAAAAATTAAATGAATCTTATTTAAAGAAATAAAAAATATTTTAGGCTATTGGCTATAGCTAGTTTAATGATACAATTAAAATAAATAAACACACCTATAATATTTATAAATAAATAAATAAAAGATTACACTAGTGACATGTTTGTTTGATACAATTAAATATTATTATTATTAAACATTAAAATAATAATAATATAAAAAAGCTATATTAAAAACTTTAAATATATATATACAAATCTGTATTTCACATACAGTGCTTAATTAAAATCCACCTGATGTTGCTTCGCAATGATGCTTCAGAAATATTTTATTCAACAAATATATTTCTTTGCTTCTATTCCTTCATCCTTGCATCCTAAGACGGAGAAGCTGTAGGATGCAAAATAGAATGAGGAAACGAGGGTGCACAACTAAGGAACAAAAAGCAGCCACTGCTTTCACTTCAGTGTGGTAAAATTACTGTAACACGCAGACTCTTGTGGCTTATTCTTTCATTAACATGATATCTGCCACAAGGACATCCAGGCAGACAAAACACACAAGAAATATATATGTTTTGAGGGATCAGCACAATTCATTTGACGTGTGTGTGTGTGTGTTCGTGTTCGTAAAGGATTTATATGAGGGTTTTGTCAGCAGTCTAAATGAGGTTGCACGCCCACACTTATGTTTGGTTACGTGAAGCCGCTGGGCTCTAATGGGATGTGTCTGCTGTGATGCAGGTGTTTGTGTGTACAAGAAATTGAACTGGTTTATGAAGAACTAAACTACAACTGCTAACTGTAGCCATCTCTCGTTTCAAACACAGGAACATTTCTTGAACATTTTAGTTTAATCAGTTATTCTACCGTATTTTGAGGCAAATGCTTGCAGCTTTAAATATTTAAAAAAAATAAGATTAGATTCACTTTCATCTAACCAGAAAGACTGTTTTGAAAGTTTTCCCCTCAAAAACCAATGCAGAAAATGCGAAAGACATCTGCAAAATCTGTCTGGGCTTGTTTATGGGCAGCAGAGCGCCACATCCATCACTGATTTTCATTTGCTACAGGCAATCGGTGTCATGAACAGTGTGGAATTGTATATGTGGACACTGATTATTTGTGTGCATGTTTGCGTGTGACTGGCTGTTGACATGTACCCGTACTCTTGCACCCCAGGTGGCGTCAACACGGCTATCACACGACCCCTGAGCGACCCCGCCTGCTCTTGGACCTCAATAACCATGATGTCTCCTCCACGCCTGCAAACACACATAAAACATGTGAAGTGAGTAGAGCATTGATGCCACCACTGTCACGTTATACTTCACTATCACAGATTAAGCACAGCATTTATTTAAATACTCTCCTCTCTCAAAAAAAAAAAAACCCCGCAAAAATAACTCTGTCCACGCCTTTTCAGAGTAATTTTTTTCGTCTTCAGTAAATCCTGACAGTATTTTTTTAACGCCAAAAGAGGGTTTGTGCTGGCGCAAACTATTAGTAAATCTCGCCCTAAAAGTCAATTTTGGTGAAAATTCATAAGTTAATACCATTGCGGAGTATTTTCTCTTGAAAGCTGCAGTGAAAAAAGACTTCAAAATCAAAGGTTTGAAATCTCGGGTGTATCTGACGTCACAAACTACCTTGGTAACCAATCACGTCACGTCAATGTGCAGGCGGGCTTTAGCATATAATTAACAGTGAAGCAGGGGAGTCTCAAGAGAAGCCAGGTTATCCCGGTATATTTTTCTGTTGATATGAAAAAAAAATCAGGAAATTTAGCAATATAGTGGGTGAATGACAAATATTATGGTGTTATGATGAACTATATGCCTTAGGATTGTAGGATGCTGATTTTTAGAAGGCAGACTGAGATGGCGAACGGAAATATGGGTTGTGTAACATTAGCAACACATTAGTAGTCAAGCAAAAAGATAATCATATTAATTAACGTAATGTGTCCGATGTTGTAGAGAGCGATACATAAAACACATTACCATTCTTATCATTCGACTTGTATACGAGTTGACCGAGTGGGTCTCTGCGCTGGTGTGAGTGAGTGGAGGCGGGGCTAATTTGCATTCATAACCGCGGATACTCAATGAAGCAAGGGTGTAGAGTTACATTTGAGCTATTTTAAGGCATGAATAAAAAAAATTCACAGGAAAAAGTGTCATTTTGGTGATCATAGATGAGTTTTAAGGGATTAAATGATTGACTACAGGGGGACTTTAATTCTTGAAATAGACTTTTCCAGTCATTTGTGATTCCTGGATAAGGATTTTTAACTTACAAAGCAATTTGACACACACATATTTTTTTTTTGGCAGGTTGTTCAATTTGCTTAAGTAAAATGAGCTAATGCAACAATTCTTGATCACTTAATTTTATTGCATTCAATCAACTTACATTTGCAAAACAGACATCTACTTAATTTCAAAAAGGATGAACATAAATCATTTTTGTTGGCATTAACCAAAACTGTGAAAGGTAATTTGTAGTCCCTTTTATAATAATGAATGCCAAATAATACTATCTGACGATTTAGTATTTTATTTTTAAAATAAATGAACACATTGTACAGTGATATTCACTATGATACAATAGTGAACTCTCATGCTTATAAAAGAGCTCTAACCTAGTTTATAAGTAGCAGGAAGCTCCTTTTATAAATCAATGTCCTCATCGGGTGCCTCGGTTTCCTTTCAGCACAACATAAGGCACCTGTGTGACCTGATTACACGGTGGTGACCAAATCAAATTATTAACCACTGAAATTATAATGCATTTGATAATAATGAATAAAACATATACATTTTAATGTGCCCTTCTGAAACAACACTTCATTCTGCCCTTGATCTTGTGCTTAAGCTCTCTTTAACCAAATGTTTAATTGATGAATAACTCCAGCAGGACACGTTTATCAGAACAACATTTATCATAGTCTGAAACCAGAGGACAGTGATCGACCAATCAAAGACCTAATTCTACACGTACAACTGCTATCACGTTGTTTTATGACCAAACTAAGCCCTAAGATAAGGTGATTGGCTCAAAACAACCTGCCTCAGCTGAGAAACTGCTATTGAGATAAACGGGACTGCTAATGCTAACACAAACATTACCCCAAAAATTCAGATATGATCCAAACTGATCCAAGAGCAACAAAGGATGATCCAAGACCAAGAGCATGTTCAACCTCTGTAAAACAGGTTAGGCCTTAAGTATGTCTATAATGCCTCTGCGTTTTAAAGTCAGCATGAAATATCAAATACATGTGACTGATTTTACTACTGTACTGTGAAGCAAGTGAAACAGCTATTGAACAGCAAAATATTAAGAGGTGTATCTACTCCAGTTGCATTTGTATTTGCACAAATGTACAACAATTTGGGGTAAGTATCATTAGAAAAAAAAATTATATATATATATTTTTTATTTAGCAAATACGCATGAACTAATATAAACAGATACAACAACTGATTTTAAGAATGAATGAAGGTAACGTGACCAGTGTTGGGAATAACGGCGTTATAGATTAACGGCGTTACTAACGGAATTACTTTTTTCAGTAACGAGTAATCAAACGAATTACTGTTTCTTCCGTTACAACGCCGTTAGCGTTACTGAGGAAAAGAAATGCGGCGTTACTATAATTGAGCTCATTGAAGCGGTTTTCATCCGAACAGGCTCTCTGTCAGTCGGACCTGCAGCGCGCGTGCATGTGTGTGTGTGTGTGTGTGTGCGCGCGTGCACCGGCCATGCGTGTTGGGGGGTGGGTTGGGTGGTACACATAACTGATGATGATTGGTGGGTGGGACACAAGGTTGAGGTTGATAAGTTGAGTTCACACACACACACACACACACCTATGACGCACACGCATATGCACAGTCAGCGATGGCAGTCCAACGACTTCAATGGTAGCTTTCGCAAACTGAAAGTATAAACGCTACTTTTCCCTCGTTGAGGTGAAAGGTAAGAATGTTTATGTAACGTGCAGCTTATGCCCAGGAAGAAAGAGTCTATCCACGTCGGTGGCAAGTAATTCTATTTCTAATCTAATGAAGCCTCACGTCATCACAGCCACAACATTAGTGGCTAAAAACCCAGGTGATAACGTGAGCTCCACTACCAGAGGAGTAGTAAAGAAGTACTGATACTATTTACACAATATTTACACTATATAGTAGGTCTACTGATAATATTTACACAATATTTACACTATAGTAGGTCTACTGATAATATTTACACAATATGTACACTATAGTAGGTCTACTGATAATATTTACAATAATATATTGAATTTGATAGGTGTCTCACATTGTCCCACAGCAACATTACAATAGTGTACATTAATGTACAATGTTTTATAATAATAATTTATTCTATTTAGTGTCCAATTCAATCATTTAACATATTTAATATTGGGGGCATCCAAGTTAATTGATATATTTGAACATTTGAAGAAAATAAAAAGTTACACATTAGTTACTTTCCCTGGTAATTAGTTACTTTTATAATGATGTAACTCAGTTACTATTTGTAAGAAGTAACTAGTAACTATAACTAATTACTTTTTTAAAGTAACGTGCCCAACACTGAACGTGACACTAAAGAGGGGAGTAATGATGCAGAAAATTCAGCTTTGCATCCCATTACATTTGAAAATATGGTCAAGTAGAAAACATTTATTTTAAATTGTAATATATTTCAAAATTATCTGTATTTTTTTAAATTAAATAAAACAGTCTTGGTAAGCATAAGAGACTTCTGACTCATACTGACCCCAAACTTTAAAACAGAAAAAACAAATTTATTTGGAATATAAATCTTTTGTAACATTATAAATGTCTTTACTGACACTTGATCAAATGAATGTATCCCTGGTGAATAAAAGTATTGATTTATTTAATATTTAATTTTCAAAAGTCTGGCCTTGTGGCATGACGGCATCAAAACACACAAATAAATGATTTTTAAATTCTATTAATCAAAATGAAAATCTGTAACCGTTATGATGAATTGTTAGCCATACCTGGGAACCCAGATGGTGCTGTTGACAGGAATGATGTTTAAGGCCTTCAGCTGCAGTGGTGTGTAGCTTTGATCCGCTAGTTCTGGATCTGTTGCGCTCCTGGATGGAACTGAATCTGGTGAAACGGCAACGGAAAAAGGCATACTGCTGGAGCTCGTCAAAGAGCTGAGGGGTTCCGAACTAGAGCGCTCGATGTGAGGAAGACCCGACGAGCCAACCTGCTCCAAATCCCCAATCTGACCCAGCTGCTCCGAGCTGAACCCGGAAGAAGTCATGGAGCAGTAATCCAGCGAGTCCTGCTGGCACAAGATCTGCGTTCCTGCGTCCTCGCTGTGCGTAACCGTTATCTTCACTAGATCCAGGTTAAGCGGAAGAGACTCTTCATCTACGTCAGGGCTCATGGGCGTCACGATCCCCGCCTGCCTTTCCACAGGGAAAACGTCACGCAGTGGATTCGCGTCGCTGCAGTTGTATGTGGCGCAGATCTGATAGCTTGCGGCATGATACATCAGGAGCATGTTGGTGTGACTGTCCAGACACCAGACGGCCTCGTCGCCCCAGCAGCTGGCGGACGACGCCATGGACACCACGCAGGACGGTGGAAGATATGGGTCGAGGCGGCGGATGGGTTGAAGTGTGAGACTGTCGATGACGAGCACACCAGGACCATTGGTGTACCACACCTCTGATCCGGTGCTCACAGGCACGATGCTTCGCACGGGGTACGGCCGCTGCCGAGGGTCCAAGTCGTCCATACTCAGCAGATGCTTGTTGATCGTGTGTGAGCAGATGTAGGTCTCTCCCTCCACAGGCATGTCGTCTACCAGAGAATAAACCGCTATGAGACCATCAGACATACCTGCAAACACCTGAGGGAGAGACTGAACAAGAGACATAATGAAAATGTTAATGTATTTTGTCTTGCTGGAATAGATCTGCTACGCTGCTGCTGAATTGCTGCTGCTGTTGAATATTTATGTTGTTGTAGATTGCTGCTGCTGCTGCCAATACATACACTACACACTGCTGTGAGTATGTTAGACATACTGCTGCTGCACAAATAGCATATATCAATTATCCCATAGCAGATCTATACAGGTGGAGCTGGGGAAGGTGGAGGGTTTTAGACAAACTCTGAAAGTGCGCTGAAAACTGCTATAGAGAAAATAGAGCAAACTGCTATAGAGCTCACTGGCTGCAGATGCAGCATGGACCGATCAGCTGTGCCAAGTAGTTAACGTTGTGAAGAGATTATCAGTTTTTCACTTCACCTGTCATAATGTTATGCCTGATCCGTATATTAAGACTTGTTTTTAGACCTTTTTATATCTTAATTACAAGTGTATTTAGTTATTTTTGTCTTATTGCACTGGCAAATTATTTAACTTACAATATAATAATAAGTAAAATTATGAAACATAAAACTTAAAAGAAGTAGTTAACCCTGTCAGTCAAAAACTTTTTTTTGTTGTTGTAGAGATTACTTTTCCGTCACATCGAGATCACATGGTGTCAAAAATAAAAATCCACATATGTGGAAATTCCGTTTGATGCCCCATGAGCTTGAAATGCTGCATATTTTAACACAAGATTTCTGAGAGCGTCAGTTCCATACTGATAACTAATGTATATGTGGATGAACCCAACTCAGTTGAAATGATCCTTTCAGTCTGATTCAAATCATCTAGCTTTTTGTCCCACACATTTTCCCTTTAGCAATATAACTCGAGCAATATCAGAAGTCTGCACACACACACACATGTGCAGCTTAAAAAGTATAAAGTTAGACATTCTGCAATTCCATTTGGTGTCACTAGTTATACAGAAATCACACACTTCATCTGTAAGAACATTTGTTTAATATTTTAAATATACCATGAGACAAGTCAAAAACATGTCATGATGACATACAAATATACCAAGCAACAAAAAACATGACAGTGCTATTTTTTAAATAGCTTAGCTGCAAAAATCCCTATTTCTTAAGTACTTTTGTCTGATTTTCCTACAAGTCATTGAAACAAGAGCTACTTGGAAATCAACAATGGCTTAGATATTAGGATTTGCTTTAAAATCTTTCTTAATACGAGTGTTTTTTGTCTTACTGCACTGGGAGATTTAGGTATAAACAAATTTAAAGTAAAAAGACTACACAAAGAACACACATTGACGATTTGTTCTGTGAAAACAAATCTTAAAATTGAATACATTGTTGCTTCTCAAGTGAATATAACTTGCTTTAAAGACTTTTTAAATGTTTTTGCTGAAAAAAGTCACAAATATTAGTCACTTTATTTATACTTTTAAATATATTTATATATAATACTTTTCAATACTATATTTTAAAAGATAAAATATCTTGTTTTGAAGATTTTTATAAAAATCTTTTGCTAGAAAACAAGTCTAAATACTAATTAAAGACTCATTAAGAAGTCATTTTAGAAGGATTTTTTGTAGATTGTGTATGAGAGTTAATGCGCCTATGAATGCATCATCTATTTAATTCTGTTGTGATCTGTCATGCTGCTTTTAACTTCTAAATGACCTGGATATCTGAGAATCTTCGCAAACACACAGTCATACTTAAACCAAACAACATCCTGTCAAACAATACAGAATTCTCTGCATATTTAATCTGCCTTCACATGCATTTTTGTCCAAGTGCCATATCGAAAAGTGTTTCCTCCCTAAAAGCGCCTTGACAGCCCCAAACCAGCTGCGCGTTCTTTCCCCAATCTCAACAACTGCTTTTGACATTCAATTTGTCAGTGACCTGCACCGAACGAATGGTGGGAACTGAGGGCACTTCAAAAAGAGTGAGGCTCATATAAGAGAGTGCTTGGAGAAGCGACGAGGACTGAATATGTCATTTGGACGTCTGCTAAAGAGCGGGAGAGTGGGAACACCTGGACGCCAGCTACTTCAAACGCGGCAGAAAAACCTGCCCACTTACCCAAGATCAAGCCTGATGTGGGGAAAAAAAAGACAATTCAAACTAGCCTAAGGTGATTTGCTGGTCTTACCCCACCGACAATTTGGTCTGATTTGCTGGTTTTAGAGGGATTTTGGGCACTTGTTAGTTAGTCAGGCTGTGTTTAACAATTCATATGAGAAAAAATATATATATTCAAATTAATATTATATAAAAAAACATTATATATTAAAGTGACGCCAAAAAAAAAAAAATAATGCATGTATGCATACTGTACATTGTATGTAAAAAAATGACAATGACTGCAAGTTGGGGCACTGACCTCTTTCCTGGCGGGCAGTAAAAAGAGACAGGTTACCACAGCCGGACAGGAGAGCCGTTTCTGCGGGTGACTCAAGGGACACATCTCTTTCAGGCTGTAGATAAAGACTTCCTGTTCCTGAAGAAACATCAACAAGGTATCAAGATAACCATCTCCATTCATTTGCTGTGCTCACTTACATATAGGGTTGGAAATCGAGAAATGCTACTAATTCAGAACTGTTTCTTGTTTTCTTTTTTTTTCTTCTTTTTTTTCTTTTTTTTTTACAAAATACTGGGACCAAATTAAATTCATGATGTTTGGGTTCACTGGTGGTTATGGATCAACAGTCTTCCACCAAATAAAACCACAGAAATCCTCTGTACATACTGCCATTGTGCTACATTACAATGTGTCTTTTTCCCATGTGTCTTTTCTTGGTATACTGTGTGCTATTTCAAATGGTTTCTGAGTAAAGATGGTGGTCGCAGTGTAAAGTGTAATTCCTTTAGACCTTTTCTGTTTTTCCCATAATCCAATTACTCTTCAGGGACTAAAATTGGTAATTTAAATCAGAATAAGAATCCAAATTAAATTCATGACAATTCCCATTCCTATTTACAAAGTGCATGCATGCTATATCTTGAGAAAAACTAGTCACTTATTAGGTGAAGTAGAACAAAATGAACCAAATGAAACAACTTAAACCAAAATTGACAAAATTTTAAAGCTCAATGTTTCGATGTTGAAATACTTTAACACTGTCATTTTGGCTCTATCAGATGTTTCAAATACACTACAGTTCAAAAGTTTGGGGTCCGTACATGTTTTTATGTTTTTGAAAGAAGTCTCTTATTCTCACCAAGGCAACATTTGTTTAGAGATACAGTAAATTCAGTAATAATGTGAAATATTATTACAATTTAAAATAACTATCGTCTGTTTAAATATATTTAAATATGTAATTTATCCCTGATTTTTCACATGATCCTTCAGAAGGTTCTAATATGCTGATTTACTGCTCAAGAAACATCTCTTCTTATACTAATTATTTTAATTGTTGAAATCAGTTGTAATGCTTAATATTTATGTGGAATTTTTTTTTCCAGGATTGTTTGATAAATAGAAGTTCAACAGAACAGCATTTATTTTAAATAGAAATCTTTTGTAACATTACAAATGTCTTCACTGTCATTAACTAATGTGAATTCTATCTTACATCTTTTTGTACGGTATAGTCTTCAGGTGATGAAACCTAATTAAACACATCTCTTAAAATGCTTTCTGAATAAAATCTTAGCCAACAGGCATTAAAAACAAGGCAGTGTCAACTAATAGTGTAGTTTGGGGCAGAGGAATCTATTTAGGAAACCTGTTTGAAAACGGTCATTGCATTGCTATCCTGCTAGTGGTGAAGAAATCACAAACAAAACTTGAGCAATAAACATAACGTTACAACACATCTCCTTCACTGTGAGAACCTGAGGGCAAGTGTATATCCATTAGTGTTGTTGCCTTGGTAACATTCCTACACTGTTGAACAGAATGCAGCGACTGACAGCGAGCCGCGCCATGTTTCCCAGAGGCTCACCTCAGTGGCGGTCCACAGGGTGTTCTCCATCTTTATTTGGCAGCTCAGACGTGTTCCTGGGCATGGCATCCGTTTTACCTCCACCTGCCCCTTGGCCAAGTTTACAACGGTGTAGTTCCTGTAAGATGCGCACACACACAAAGAAACATAGATGTGGGAGACAGCAGGTATGAAATCCACTGTGAAGAAAATTCAAGTGGTGCTTTTCTTGAGAAAAAATATGATAGGAACGGGGTTACTACTGTTAACTATTAAACATATTTTTGAAAGTTGAAATTAAATGAAATATAAATATTAGATGAAAGTTTTAGTTTGAACTATTTTAGTACTTGAATTTCAACTAAACGAAAATTAAAAATGTTTTCTTGGCAATTAACTGAAATAAGTACTTAATGGAAAAAATAAAACTGAACTAAAACGGAAATAAAAATTAATTAAACCTAAATAGTAACATTAAACAACTAATCAAACAACTAATAAAAACGACAACGGCACATAAAAAAAAGGAAAAAAGGTAACAATATATAAAAATAAAAGTTCATTCAAAATATTAATAAAAACAAAACCCGTACATAATACACTTTCTTCGATGTTACTATGCAGTTGTTATATTTTGAATAAGATTGTATTTTATATTTTCTGTTTTCACTTTAATTTTAGGTATGTTTTAATAATAATAATAATAAATAAAATACTGTAATTTTTTTAAAATATATTTTTTCAGTTGATGTTTAATTTGTTTCAAATAAAGACTTTTTTTCTTTATAGTTTTAGTTTACGATAATGACCCTGGTTAGGGTTGGTTGACAGGCGATTACTTACTGGCTCAATTCAAAAGAGTCTATACCCACAATTCTCTGTGTTTCTCATTTATATTCACATTTCCGAGACTTTGTTTAAATTTCATTAAGGCCTGGAAATATTAATTTAAAAATTCCTTGATATTTCACACAGCAATAATGATGTTTGACGCCACTTATAAACATAACTCAAGTCCTGGCTGCTTTGTTCTGAGTAGTTCTTTTTTACGGACATCCTGTAGTATGTTGTACAAATCCAAAAGGATTTTAATGCACTGTTTGATTTATGAACGGTCTTTAATCTGAACATTTATTATACATTATACTGTTATGCGGGTGCACAGCTTTCAGCAGCATGGGGTGGTTTGTAGGTTTAGATATTTTGTTAATTCATTTGCGCAACATTGATTCATTACTTGATCAGCCGAGTCATTTATCTGACTGTGCACTGTGACAGGACCCAAATGATTCAATCCATCTCAACGCACGCTATAATTTAACTACGGTCGCTTCTGATCCAAATACCCTAGCAAGTTGTTTATTGTGATTTCTGTTTTTCCTTTTTGCTTATGAAGCCGCAATAATCTAATAGGCACTGTCAAACTTGGACAAATAAAGGCTGTGGTGATAAAGTGATTCGGGCCAAGCTCACGCTAATGCACTTAAAATATAATTTACAGGATATTGCTGGTATCAAATGATCAAGGGGGCCATTAGATCTCAAATCCCACATGGAGATTTTACTGCCTAGTTTGTGCCAATTATTTTATGTCTTGTTTTCTTCCCTGCTGAAAAGAAAATACATTAAACCAGCCTAAACTGCTTTGCTGGTTTTAACTGGTCTCCCAGCCTGGTCAGATTGCCTTTTTACCCGTTTTTAGAGGGTTTCTCTTCTAAACACCAGCTTGGCCAGGATAGACCAACTTAAACCATTTAAGACCAGAACAACTACTTGGGTAGGTGTCCCAGTCTGGCCTTTTAGCCGGTTTTAGGGCAGTTTTTTGCACTTTTGGTCAAACTGGGAGACCATCTAGCTGGCCATCTTGGCCAAGATGAGAGACCATCTTAAACCAGCTCAGCAGGGTTTCCACTCTTTTTATCACTATAATTTCCATTAGATTAGAGGATTATTGTTCTCTACATAAACAGTTACAAAGATCACTTTCTACTCAATGAAATATTACAGAGCAAAACTAGACAAAAGTCTGGGGTTGTTTTTGAAAAAAAATCTATTATACTCACCAAGCCTAAATGTATTGGTTTTTTGTGGGAATCATGTTTTGTCGATTTGTTGAATTCTGATTAATAGGAACAAATATTTTTTTTATTTAAATATAAATATTTTAATGTCACCGATTTATTTTTAATCAACTTTTGAACTGTATTGTATATAATGAATAATACATTATATAATTATATTTAAAAATTTACTTGGTAATCACAATTTTAAAATTCCCTGATATTGTTTCTAGCCGTTTTTTTAAATGTCTCAAAGCAAACTGTCTGTATTTGTAAGCACTCACACCCATGTTTAGAGTAGGGCACTAGGTAGGAGTCATGGCCTAATATGATGATTAACGTAAGACAAAGCCTTCATTGTTCTGCCGCGATTACGTATTAAAGGAACCTCCAAATGGCTGCTCCATTTGGCATGACGACGGGCAAAGCTGGTAATTGCAAACACCTGTGCTGCAAGATAAAAGTGAAGCATTTCATCGTGGTGTCTCGCTGTCTTGAGTGCTTACAAACAAAGCGACCAATGATCAGATGAGGCCGACTGTAGATCTCAGGGCATTTATCAGCCCTTTTGGGCCGTCATGCATAATAATAAGGTCTTCTATATATATACACACATATATATATATATATATATATATATATATATATATATATATATATATGTTCTCACGAATATTAAAATTAGTCATTTTGTGAAAGGAGGCTTGAGAGCATCAAGGGAAGCTGGAAAAATGAGATCCCTGAATGATTTTAATGAGGGTGTTTATATGAGTGAGCAAGAGGTCTGAAGGGGAGCAATTGGCGGTAAATAGAAAAACGGGAAAGAGTTTAAATGAGGGAAATGGAGAGAAAGGGTTGATTATGGGCTGGTATGGGGCTTGTTATATTCAACTATTTTATTAATCTGACTGTACTGACTGTGTGAGAACTGAACTGAGCTGGACGATGACAATTATTTTACAGAACTGCTTTATAGATGAAATGAGCTAATTTAATAATTGATGATCTTTACAACGGAACTGAACAACAGCCGAAATGCATCATTTTCCTGTTATCACGGTAAAGCTGCTTTGAAACTATCTTTATTGTATAAAGCGCTATATAAAGGTGATTTGACTACCAGCAAACGAGGGCTATTTCTGTAAAGTGCAAACCTGGTCTTTGAGATTTAATTTTCTTTGGCCTTTCGGCCTCATTACTAAAAAGACTCCAAAACCTAGTCAGCTGCATCTGTAGCCAGCATTTTAATGCGTCATAGGTGCACTAATGGAACAAAAGCTGTTCCAAAACCTTCTCGTTTTGGCTAAATTCCAAGGAGCATCCTTCATGGAGAAGGTAATCCCATGATACAATGTGATGAACTGTATTTAAGATAGTAATAATAAGTAGTGTTGTTATTATCTGAAACTAAAACTTACAACAAAAAAAAATTCATTCATTGAAATAGTATAATAGAAAAGTAATTTGCGAACTATAATAAAATAAGTTTAAGTACTAAAATTACTAAACCTAAATGCAAAATAAAAATAAATCAATAAAAGTTAAATAGACACATCAAAAACGAATAAAAATGACAAAAGCAGATACATTTTCTAAAGATAAAATTAAAATTGAAAACTGAAAATATAACAACAAAATCTCAATCAAAATATTAATATTCTAGGCCCTCAAAGCTCTTTGCATAGAAGGGAGGAATCTCCTCACCCACCACCAATGTGCAGCATCCACCTGGATGATGTGACGGCAGCCATATTGCGCCAGAACACTCACCACACACCAGCTGATTGGTGGAGAGGAGACAGAGTGATGAAGTGTTGAAGCCAATTGTATATGGGGATGATTAGGAGGCCATGATGGAGAGGGGCCAATGGGAAAATTTGGCCAGGATGCTGGGGTTACACCCCTACTCTTTATCTAAGGACATCCTGGGATTTTTAATGACCACAGAGAGTCAGGACCTCGGTTTAACGTCTCATCCGAAGTATTAAGCCATTAGTTTAACAGCGTGTTAACACAGAGCTTTTTTAAAATGAACTGAAACTTCCTATTTAGAGCATGCCAAATCTGCACTCTAGGACCGTCTATTTCAGTTAGGATGCTGCCTTAGAAGACAGCTTTGTAGGAAGTAGGCAGGATGTCAGCTTACCAGATTTTTAAACAGAGCCACAAAAGCTAAAATTGCAAACACATCACAGACGCACAAACCTTCATTATACCAGCACAAATCCGACACGAAATGCCACATGAACATGCAAGAAATGCATGTTTTCATGCTGCTATTCACAAGAACGCACCTGTCGTCTTTGTCTCCATCCCAGAATACAGCGTTGTGGCCCTGCATCGGTGATAAGAAGAGCTCACTGTGTTCCTGGCAGGACAGCAGGTACCTGAGACAAGCAAAACTGGGATCCTGCATGTGTCTCATGAGAGGAGCGGCCAGGGGACGCTAAAGCCACAAGGACAGGACATTATTAGATACATGCTTTACTTCGCAACATCTGCAGGTTAAAATGTGCCTACATGACTATTTTTGTCTCAGGTTTATGTTAATTTTATAAGCACTAAGGCAGTAACCATTATGACATACTGTACATTATCGTTCAAAAGTTTGGTGTTAGTAAAAATAAGTATTTTGTGCTCCCTAAAGCTGCGTTTATTTGATCCAAAAGACAGCAAAACAATAATATTGAGAAATATTATTACAAGTTAAAATAACTGTTTTCTATTTGAATATATTTTAAAATGTAATTTATTCCTGTGATGCAAAGCTAAATTTTCAGCATGATTACTCCAGTCTCTTTAATATCATATGATCCTTCAGAAATCATTCTAATACTGATTTGCTGCTCAAGAAACATTTATTCTTGGAAACCCATATGGAGCCCCGCACATGACATGCAGGAAAACAAATATGTATATCACAGGTGTGAATTAACAATTAGTTCCCACAACTTACTAATATGTCAGCACGTTTTACTAATTTGTTCCCTCTTTTTAAGTAAATCATGAGCACGATATAATAATTTGTTCCCTCGATTTACTAAATTGTGGTCAATTTCTACAAATTCCTTCCCTTGTTTTAGGGTAATTAAAATGATTAATTCAAATTCCATTTGAAACACATTTGATTTCTCTGTTCAACCATATTATGGGGCATTCACATTGACAGCCATTTGTTGTAACAAAGCAACCTGGAAGATGTTAACTCCCAATGAGCAATGGTGACAAGGTTGAGCTTAATTGAGTTGAACTTATTCTGAACTATCTGAAACGAGTCATCAGTAATTCCAGTCTTTCTTCCTGCTGGAACCTACACATTTGCATAAAGCCAGCCTATGGTTTTCATTGGGTGCCCTCGAACAATAGTTGAAGCTGAGATCTGGAAGAGTTTGGTTTGTGTTATCAAAACATTGAGAAGATGCCGTTTTCTGTGAAAGCAAATCCACTATGTGCGTGCACTACCAAAGGATAGGGACTCTGGCTCAAATTGATACGGTAAAAAACAACGTTTTATTTCCTATACGCGCCGTAAGCTGTAGACCAATCACAATCTGAGCCACCTGACCAATCACAGCAGAATAGGCTCAAGGAAAGGAGGGGTTTAGGGAGACTGAATCCTTTCAGACCATTTCAGACACTGTGAGAAAAGAGCTAATGCTGCAATGTATATTAAGAGACCTTGAATGCATGTAAACCTAGTGTAGGACACCTCCAAAAGAAAACGAGGAACCTTTAAAATAGCATTTAAAGAAAAGACAAGAGCCATGCTGTACCTTCTCTGGTTTAGTGTCCCAGCACTCCTGCATCAACACCTGCAGACAGTGAAATTGCACCTCCTCTAGGGCGCCCAGCGCTGGTCTGAGTCCTTTAGATAGTTTCTTAGCGATCTGTAGTTGGTGTTGACCCATGCATGGTCTGCGACCGGTCAAGAGCTCATACAGAACCATGCCGTACGAGAACATATCCACCTGAAGCACAGATGACAACAGTCATTTAAAAGCAATCCACAGTAATGTTGTTAAACGGTCTCAGATGGCCCATGGTCCATTTACCGCCAATTTGCTCCATGCAATTCCCATTTTGCAGGGCAAGTTCAAGTAAACTAGATCGCCACAAGC
Source organism: Gobio gobio (assembly GCF_949357685.1). NCBI lineage: Eukaryota > Metazoa > Chordata > Actinopteri > Cypriniformes > Gobionidae > Gobio > Gobio gobio. The sequence goes on from NC_137098.1 coordinate 54,345,557, forward strand.
TGAACTCCATATTTCACTTTACTTTCTGGCTGTGAAATAATCTGATAAATGAAAACAATAATAAACACCAGGGCTCGCTCCTGTCCCGTACATTTTTCTGTAAACAAGACTTCATATATTTTGTTTTTCAAGTAAATGTATCTTGATTTAAGAACGTTTCGATTTTTGTACTGGAAAACAAGACAAAAATACTGAGTAAGAAAATCATTTTTTGCAGACTCCTGCCCAGTGGTAGAATGCTCGACTAGCAGAGAGGAGTGATGGAAAAGAAAAAGATGAGCTAACAAAAAGGGAAGAATGAAGTCATCATTACTGACACAGCAGCATTTGCGTCATGCACTCCTGTGGTTGATTCGACAGAAGCTCCGGAGACAGTGACATATTTTTATAAAAAGTCTTTCTAGGTCAGTTCTATAAATGGACATGAGCTTTGACGAGAGCCGTGTCAATCCTGGACCTTATTTTTAGAGCGCTCCGCTTTGCCAACACAAAGGAAAAAAGGCATGCTTCCACATTTCGCTTCAGTTACGGGAGCCTGAAATGACATCACAGAGCAGGCATGTGAAAGAGCAGGAAATAGTTTGTAGTTGACACACACATACACACAAGCGGCGGATCTACAGAGACTCTATTCTCTCAATCTATCAATAATCTCACGTTGAAAGGCTATTACGGTAATGATTTGATAACCAATTACATTAATCACGGTTCAATTAAAATGCCTCTTAGGAGACTTTATTCTAAAGATCTCACAATCACAGAGACAGAAGAAACGCCAATGAATGATTCCTGTTGGTTTATATTCAAGGGAACCTGTGTGACCTTCCATTAAACAGTCTAACACAACTGAAAATGCTCCTAATTTGCATTTCTATTTTTATAATTTTTTTCACCTTTCAAATAATAAAATAAAAATTGGATTTTCAATGCAGGCTCAGACTTTTGTGGTATTCGTGGAATGGTTGAATTTTCATCTTCAGATGGCACTACAGCCGCCCAGAATCCACCTACTTACTGTATGATACATACTACACACAAAAAACTAGAAAGCACTTGTGAAAATCACAAGCTGTTTTTTTGCCTAACTGCAACACAACCTAAAGGATTCAGGATGCATGGGATGTGTTTTAACAGTCTACTGGAAAAATAAAATCATGTTTCTGCAGATTCTGTAGATTAACCTCCAAAAACTATATGTGGAAAAACACCTAGATTCCACCAGGACCTAAAAAATTCCAAAACAAATTTGACCAGTATACAGGACACCACTGTGCTCCTATAACTAAAACATCTATGAATACCTGTCATTCTCTCGTGACGTTGCATGAAAGTTGAGGAAACACAGTCATAAATTCCATTAGAAACATGCTAATAGATTTCATTCTGTTCTGTTGGACATGTTCCATGCATACTCAGTAAACCAAGCTGGAAAACAAATCAGCCTTGTGAAGTGACCTAAAAGTCTAACTGGATCCGTATTGAAGGAAAATCCCTAGATGTCGACAGTCAGGGCAGGGGAGGCATATGCAATCTCAAAGAAAACTTCTCTAAAAGGCCTGAAGACAGACTGCTCTCAGATTCACTATTGAATGCGGTTTCTTGGAGTGCACCAACCGATGAAAGGAATGTTCTCGGTTCAAAACAAGTTAAGCTCTACTGACAGAAATGCTAGATAACACAAATGTTGTAAATGTTACTAAAGCTATTACAATTTTTACAAATCATTTTCAGGTAATTAAAATAAAGCTAAAATCAAATAAATATTACATGAAATACTATTTTGAAAAAAATAGACATGTTGCCTTGGTACTAAAATTTCTAAAAAATAAAACTGGAAAAAAATTCAAGCTTAATAGAACTATTTTTAAAAGCAAACAAAACAACAAAATATAAATATAAATCCCAATTCATAATAATAAAATTGTATATACACATACTGGATACAGTAGCATCACATTTTTTGAGAAAAGCCAGAAAAGGCTCAATAATCAGAAAATAGTCCGAGCAGGACTGTCAAATGGATAAATGTCACTAAAGAACTTAAAAAAAGCGAAACTTATATTAATTCTTCCATAAAAATGTGGTATCGGTTCTGTAAATTGTTCTAGTTACACATAATTCCTTTGATGAATTTTCTCCACCTTACCAGTACTTAGTCATCCCTTTCTGGCATCACTGCACACATTGTGTGAAAGCTACTGGTTAACCGGCTTTATATGGTCATGACAGATGACTCATTGAGTTTAAAGACTGGATATTGAAGACCAGATATTAAAGAATGGACCCCTGAATCTGAATTCAATTAGAATTCAGGCAGTAAACAGAATTTGAGCTTTGTTGATACACTAAAAGCTTGTTCGGTGGCTGTTTGAAAGCCAGTCATAGTCATCAGATCAGTAAGAGCCCTTTGGTACCTTCTCATCATAGACGATGCCAGGCCGAATCTCCGGAGCCTGGTACCCGGGCGTGCCCTCGACCCCTAAAGCTCCCTCGTGAAAGGACTGCCGGGAGATGCCGTAGTCGGACAGCTTGATGTTTACAGAGTCCTCCGCGTCCAGAGACCACACCAGGATGTTGTCAGACTTGAGGTCACAGAAGATAATGTTCTTCTTGTGAAGATATGCCAGGCCTGTCACGATTTGATAGGCCACTTTGAAGGTGAGCATGTGGCCCAGCGGCATGTAGAGACAACCTCAGGACAGTCAAGCAGAAAGGACAGATGTAAATTTCAGTTTGTTTGACCTCAGAAGAGTTATATGGACTATATGGATACTTTTATGACGTGTAACAGATGATAGAATTTTAATTTTGTGTATTTGGAGTATTTCTTTCTTTTAAGGTTTGCTCACATGTCTGATGCCATCAAATGATTGAAGCATAAAATGTTCACAAACAAAAATAGACTGATGGCATATGTTCAGCAATGTAAAAAAAGTTTTGCAGGTCTAAAATAAACGGCTAAATTGACAGCTGAATTAAAAAGCAAAACAAATAAAGAAAGAAAAGTACAATGTGCGTGTGTGTTTATATTTGTATTATATTATTTCATAGTATTTATTATTTAAAAACAATATATAATGAATTATAATATTGCCTGATCATTATGGCTAATCTTTATACATTTGGTATAAATGTAAAGATACTGCCTAGTTTCTGTGCTAACGTGTCACCTTTTGCTTTCTCTTCCAGGATGGTGTTGAGGCTGCCCAGCGGCGCCAGCTGCAGGGCGAAGCATAGCGGGTGTATGCTGATGCCCACCAGAGCCACGATACACGGGTGCTGCAGAGAGTGGAGCATGCCGGCCTCCTGACGGAACTCTGAGAAGCTCCTGGCAGCGTCCATGGACTGCAGGTGCTTAACCATGGTGTCTGTGAAGAGATTAATTCAAGATGACATTATTAAGCTGCAGGCCTGAATAATTCAGCTCAGACTTTCACCTTATGGAATAATTATCAATGATGAGTGCAAAAATAACCACATTCACACACTCATATAAGCATGTGAATCTGGAACTTTACAATATGTGTATATGTACATTTATTTTTAAATATTTTTTATTTATTTAAAGACAGCATTTGTATTTCATTAAAATGGACAATTATGGCATGTACTACTTTTTTAATACTTGCTACTGTACTGTATTATAATAAAATTTGAAAAAATAGGGCAGATGTTTTTCTTGTATATTGATTATTTGTCCTGGATGTGCTGGCAGTACATACTGTGAGGTTAAAAGAGCAGCGGTCAAGGTTTTACATAACGCATACTGACCCCTCCCTTTAAGCACCATAATAAAAAGATTGAATCCAGTCTGAGACCTCAAAGAGGAAACCCGTAACTGTTCCCTGACCTGTAACAAAATTTTCTGATTTACAGCTGCAGGATTTTAATGGCTCTGGTTACTCACATGTACTTAATCTGAGCTGGTCTGGGGTCAGCGCCTGCCACTGTAAAGTCTTAATGAGCACCGCTGCAGTTTCTCTCCTGCTGTGTCGCACATCACCATAAAAAGTTTGTTTTATGCTGCAACGGTAGCTTGAAATAATACACAGGAGTCTCAATGATGATGAAAGGAGTTTAACATGCCTTTGGTTAGTGTCTGTGAGTTCCAGGACGCAAAAAAAAAAAGATAGTTTGTGCCGTACAGACATGATTTATGATATTTGGCCGACGGACCACCAGGCTGCCGTGTGTCTTTGGTTATTTCCGCTCAAATTCGACAACTGACTCCTGGAGAACTGAAGTCTGCTACTTCAGGCCAGTTTTTACTGACAGCATTTCCTACTTGCATAAATCAAGATCTATACTCACATCAGTGTGTTTGGGTTATTTCACCATGTGTTTTTTTCAAAGTAGACCACAGTGTTTTATGACGTTTCGCTATATCATCTTTTCCACAACAAACAGGAGAAAAGTGAACTGAAATCAAATCTAAAATGAAAACAGTGATGCGAGAGGTAATGCTCCTTCTTAAAGGCCCACTGAAGTGTCTTGAAAAGCGCAGCATTATTCAATGTGTTGACGTAATTTCCCCTGAAATGGCTCCAGCTGTTAGCAGCTCCTCCCCTTTTTTGAAACAGCCAATAGCGTTTCGTTAATACCAGTTTGACTAGAGCCTTTCTGTTTGGAAAACCAGAGTTTCCTCCTAATCTCTAACCGTTTATCATCATAATCTCCTCCATATTGCTTTGAAATACAGCATTCTGTGCAGAATGTAAATGGGTCTAATATGTATGTACGTTTTGAATGCTTAGATCTCCTAAATGGGAATTTTGTCATTGTTTTGGAACACACCAGCTTATTCATAACCTTAAGGCTAACATAGTCATACTAAAAGCTAAAAAACTTCCATTTTGATTTCAGGGGGCCTTTAAAGGGTACATAACACACATACATATAGAGTAGTATTGCATCCTTCATATCTCTGAAGAGTCTTAAGTTTTATCAGATTTATAAAAGACAGTTACGCTGTACCGTTCTGGTTGATGTGAGCACGCGCTCATCCGGGAAAAGTACCCATTTAAGCAATTCCCCCTTTATGATGTCATACAGGGCCATACTCGAAAAAAACTTTCCGAAACTTGTAAGCAGGGCTTAAAAACGGAAAAAAATATCAATCGGTTCACTCCGAGCAGAATCGATATTATAGCGTTTCCGTTTTTGCGTTCCTCAATAAACATTACTGTTCCGAAAACGGTTTGATATGAAAAAATACCGGTTAATAACGTTATTTTAATTTAGCCTATACTTTAAACAAATATGTATAAATAGACTTATTTTCACTCAATAATAATATAATGCATGGTAATTAAACTTGAATATTTATTTCATAACATTTTTAAAACCAGAAATACATGCATTAATTACAAAGCATAAACAGCGGACCTGTTTTAATGGAGCGTTAGAAAATCTAAAGTGTCCCTCTTATGCCGAATTATTTTCAGAAGAGTGATAACATTCTTTGTACATAACTTTTTTTCAACACGACTTGTTTTAAAAATTGCATGAATAAAGAATAAATAAACTGGATAACCATTGCTCTTTTAATGCACTGTCAACTGGTAATTTCAAAGCAAACACTGCGCAACGTCCTTGCATCCCATAATCAAATTCAGTCAGCTAATAAAGCTCGATCATTTAATGCAATATAACATACCATTTAATACGAAGCATCAACCGTCTATATAGAAAACATTGACCTGTCCTGTATTGGCAATCTGAAAGACTATAGGAAAAATGTTTGATAGATGCTATAGCCTACTTGGACAGGCTTAGACAAAATAAGCCATAAACTAGCCTAAATCAGTCTATTTGAGCTTAAAGTCCGTACTGCTTATTTAAACGTTCGAAAAGAATGTCCTCCAATACCTGCGCTTTCATTGTAGACCTCAGCGGGGAAAGAAATGTACTTGAGGCATGTAAATGCGCGCTCTACAGTGACTTGCGTTACCGGTAGATTCATAGATGACTGGTGCGCGGGCATTTCACTCACGCTTGATAAGTCAACGTCACATGCTGTACTACTCAATTCATGATTGGTCACTGCCAAATTAAAATATTAAAGAGAACGATAAAATAACATTATTAACCGGTTAATGGTCATTTCAAATTAACGTTTCTGTTCAGAACGATTCAAATTGATTTTGATTTTGTTTCCGTTTTTGTTCCTCTTAAAATTTCGTTCGTTTCCGGTTTTCGTTTTCGTTCCTTGAACCGGTTCAGAGCCCTGCTTGTAAGAATCCTGAAGGTGTGTATTTGGCACAGAAATATTCAACCATACGACCAACTCGTTTTTTTTTGTTTTTTTTTGCCATGTCGTCCCCTTGGAGTTATAAGGTTCTATCTGACATTTTTGTCAAAATTTAGTTATTCACATATTCTTATTCTGTGACAACTTCTTTACATTATGTGATGTTGTTTTTTAAGTTGTGTAAATTTTGGAACTTTTTATTTAGAAAATAAAAAGGTTCTTTCTACACAGTCAAATGGAATGCAAAATACTGTAAAGCTCAATATCTCAAAACCAGTCAGAATGCAGATAGAATCTTATAATTCCAAGGTGGCAATGTTTAGCATGAGAATCCAACTCTTTAACAGTGTAAATAAATCAGAAAGCATGAAATTGCAATAGACACCCCCCCCCCTTAATATACTTTTTTGAAAAAATTGAATGTTAAAAACTGTCATTATAAAGCAGATATCTGTGACGCAACAAGGTAATTTATTTGTTTTCCCAATCTTCTATTATCTAATATTGGTGAGCCCATGCACTCACCAAAGATGCTCTTCTGCAGACCTCAGTTGTAATGAGTGCTTATTTGAGTTACTGTTGCCTTTCTATCAGCTCGAACCAGTCTGGCCATTCGCCTCTGACCTTCAAATCACATGCGTTTACAACAAATGCACCTTTAACATGTTTAAATTATATTCGTAAATATTGTTATTTAGCTTTCCTTTCTAATATATATTTAACCATCTATATTGAAAAATCTGATCATACTCTCTCTGTATCTATATCTACTTTCATCTTTAAGCTCTACTTTAACACTATTCCATTGCAGGCTTTTATATTGATTATTTGTATTTTTTTTTGGCACAAAAGCTGATGAGGATTCTGGTAGCTTCCTCAGAGGCCTCATCCAAAGGGCAGATGCCATCCGTTGTTGTCATTAGTTACCATAGGGCACCACTTTACAGACCATAAAACTTCAGTACATGATTGCACTTGACACAAAGATAGGGAATTTTGAACAAGAAACGTCTGGAATTCATGAAGAAGATAAACTTGGTGTCATAAAAGTAAATGTCTTGATTTATTAGAAGTCTTTATTGTAAAGAAATCTCTAGAATGAGTGGGAGGGAATAAATCAACAGAGACGTAAAACTGGGAACTGCTGAGAGACCAATTCAAACAGTAGTGAATGAGGCTGACAAAGAAATAGTGTACATAAAACGGCCGCTGATGGAGAGAAACCTGCAAATGTAGTTTTTTTTTTCAGTTTCCTGCAGGAGCTCTCTCTCCTTGCAGTATGAATTATGACAAACTGCACATCATAAATAGGTGGAAAACATTTCACAGGATTAGGGGAAGCGGACGCAGAAGCAGACAGAAAAGGCGAGAGACCTTCAAGGTCAGGGAAACGCAGGAACTAGTGGAGTGTGACACAGCTCAGAGGAAAATCATTATATTGAGATGTGCTGCCAGCATTGAAACTTGCTGCTGTAAAACAACACTTTATAAAAGTTTGATAACTTTTTACAGAACTCCAATCCTCCCCCAGTAGATCATTATATTTTAAAGAGGTTTATTTTGCTTTTTTCAAGCATGTGATCTACTAACGAAAAAAATATATAGAAAAACATGTTTTTTTTCCTCTCCATTTAATATGACTATACGGTACAATACTAATAATACTACTATGATTAAAATATGAATCAAAACATGATCATAATAATAATAACAACAATAATTATTATAATCATCAAAACTAATTTTAATTAATTATTTTAATTATAAAAAAGTCTCACGTTACAAATGTAACCTAGGTTGCCTTAGAAGGGGAACGAGACACTGCGTCTGAACAAGGTGCTATGGAAAGTGCCTCAGCATGACCGGTGTCTGAAGCATGCGTCTAAACACGACAACTATATTGGCTGGCGACAGCCTATGACGTCACTACCAGTGCGACCGTGGGTATAAAGGGGCGTCTGAGGAATATGTCATCCACTTCTTCATCTGAAGGACACATGGCAGGCATTCTCAGGAAACCTAGGTTTTGATTAGAATGGGAACTCACACTGCGTCTGAACAAGAATTCCCACTCTGCCATGCTGAGGGGAATGCATGCCGTATTGGCTGTGACTAAGCACTAAAAAAGTTGACTCTCCTGACCTTACTGTCGGACTCAGATTCCCCAAAAGGTATGCACCAACAAGGAAAGTCCTCGCGGGGCCAAACGGTAGGCATAGATCGAAGGCTTGGAATAATTTACCAACTGAAAGATTGGAATGGGAATATGGCCAGGATCAAAATAGACCCTGGCCTGTCAATTTAGGGGGACATAAAAGCATCACCCTAGGATCACCATGTGAGGCTGACTCTTGCTATCCTAGCAACCAAGTCAGCCTACAACCTGTCTGCCTAAGCAGAATCTCTAGATTAAGCACTCTCACAGACGCCTCTGATGAGAAGGTATTGCTAACAGGCAATAACCACTTCACCCTGGATTCCATAGATGGAAGTCCTAGAAAGCAGAGATTCAGCATATCAACCCTGTAAGCGAGGAGAATAACTCAGCCCGAAAAAAAGGGGTTCGCCAGGACCTGCAGAGCACTAAAGTAGCTCTCGGTGAGAGGACTACTTTACATAAATGACCCTCATAAATATCCTGACCCTGGTTCCAGGTCCCTCAGCAGATTGGCTTGGTAAGCTTGCAGCACTGCCATTGTGCGCAAAGCAGCCCCAGCCTGACCCGCTGCCATGTATGCCCTGTCAATTAAGTGAGATGTAACTCAAAGGGGCTAATATGGCAGGGTCAGAGCCTTCAGTGTCGATGTTTCCCCCTTTGAGAGATAGCTTGTCGCGTCTCTTCAATGGGAGGCATATCCGTGCTAACGCATCCCCACAACGTCCGCATAATTAGCATGCTGAAATCGATGGATGCGGACTGAATACGGCTTTGTCGATCTCTGTATGGAGATCAGGAAGAAAGGGAAGGCTCACGGGAGTTGGGCGGTTATGTCCAGATAGAAGTCGCTCATCTAATCTGCCATGAGCAACTCCCTCTCTTTCCCACGCCTCCACGGCAGATCTAATCTGGCCACAGCGTTCTATAACCTCCAAAAGCTCCTCATACGCGTGGCAGGCAGGCTGAGAAGGCTCAGTTATTCCAACCTCATCGCTTTCATTAGCCATCTCCAGCTCATCCTGGCTTGAAGCCAGCAAAGCACTGCCCACCGGATCGAAGGATGTAAGAGATACATCCTGCTCTGGAGATCGCTCTCATCCGCCATCTCAAACTCCTCAGCAAGTTCTATCTGAGATCCCCATGATCACAGTTTCCTCCTCGCCTCAGCGACGGCAGGTCCTGAGTCCGCGGGACACAAAAATTTTACTTTTTTTTTTACAATTTACAATTGTATGCAAAGGGATGTGAATGATCATGAATAATGCTTTACACCTGAGAGGACAAAGAACCACATAATGAGCCACATAATGAATGAGCCTTTGAGTCAGGTATGTGACTGAGGGGAACTCTTTACAAATTTTAAAAAATAAATATATAGAAAAATATAGTTGATTTATAATATAGTTAACAATATAAAGTGAGAGCCAAAGGCACATTACAAAGGCCTATTATATTTTAAATTATCAAAATATCTGACATTACTATTTTTTATGTTTTTGAAAGAAGTCTCTAATGCTAAAAAAAACAGTGATTTATTTACAGTAATAACATTGAACAATTCAGTATTCATTATATATAAATAACTGAATAATTGGTAATGATGAAGGTTATAAGTAAAATATTTGGGATTTAAAACAATGCAATTATGATTTCATAGAGTATAGGGTGAATTCAGGTTGATTGGGACAGTTTTTTCCCCAATAATTTCAATGGCAAAAATGTTCAGAATAATTTGATTTTGTAAATTATCCGATACACACAATATTCAAATATAATTTCGAGTTTCGGTTCATTTATGAGACGCGCCGTGCAATGCATGATCGCGCTGCCGCCTATTATAGGATATTGTCTGCTATCTTTGCTTCTTATTTATTAAATCCAGGCAATTGGTGGATGAAACATTCATTAAAATTTAGATACAATTCATAGAAAATGAAATTCACTTTAAAGAAAGGCTTTATACAAAACAAAACTGTGGTCAAAATCATGTGTGACCCACTCCATGTCTCCCGACTTATTGTGCATCTTATGATGTGTCCTTTCTTACTCATGCTGTTCACTTTTCATAACCAACATAGATGAAATTAAAAAATAACATTAGGCTTTTATATTTAAACATCAATATGAAACAAAGAACGTTTTTAATGGTTACAAGAAGTATTGTACACAAAACCTTTGACTGGTAGGCTACTGTATTTATAGCATCTGAGCAGAAATTTGTGAACAAAAGCTTTATTGATGCGACACTAGGCTATTTTACAATAAAAACGTCATAATCTGTACAAAACAGACCAAAGAAATCTTGTCTAAACAGTCTTACGTCTATGACATTTTATGTTGCAGCAGGATTCATATTTAAATGGTCTTTTGCTGTTTAATATTCACAGACACTAACAGAATAAACTTACCTCACAATCCTCGTTGCTTTTAGAAATAAACAGCTTTCCTCACCGCGACTCAAAACGATGTAAACTAGCCTACATGAATCTCTCTAAACTTGATGTGTTTATTCGAGTTGATGTGGGCGGGTATATAGTCGCATGGTTCGCGACAGTATTTGACTTTCAAAAGAACGCGCTCTCCGTGGGCGAGGCCACATTAACACTAATGAAGAAGCTGCCGAACGACTGACATCGCTCTCTTCTCTAACAGATTACATAAACAAAGAATATTTGTTTTCGATTTGATGTACATGATTTAAAACCTGACATTTCTATGTTTCTTTAGACATGCGTCTCATGTTTGTGTGACAAGTATTCACTAAGTTATAGATAATTTTCTGAAGAGTATCAGATTGGATTTCATTGACAGAGAGGCTGCAGATCGCGCATCATGTTTGTTTTCTTTATTTTGCAAAAAGCACAACATTTTGTTTTTATTGTGAGTGTAGACAAATAAAAGTAGAAACATAACAGATTATAATTATGTTTAACACTTGCCTAAATGACCAAAATCGACAGTATTTTGAGTCTCTTTCGCACTGATAAGAAAAAAAAACGAGGTGGAGTCGCCGGCGACTTTGCCGACCATTAGAAGGTTAATCAAATAAATACAGACTTGGAGAGCATATGATTCCTTTGGATGAAAAACTATTAACAATCAATCAAACAAACAAAAATTGATAGCGCCATGTCTATCAGTTGCTTTGGTAGTGGCTCCAAAAACTATTTTATAAATCAGTATTTTTTGTCTTGTTCTAAATTAACATTTTAACAAGCAAAAAATACTAGCAAAACTTTCCAAGATAATAACTTGTTTCAAGCCTAAATCTCATTAAATTCTGCAGCTCACTAGGTTTTGGATTTTGAGAAGGACACACAACGGGAGAAATCCAGTGAGGATTAGTGTTTCTCTGTTAACAGGAAATTCCAGTAGTCACAGACGCTGTGCATCCCACTGCGAGACTTGAGTAGAATGACAGCACTTTGACCTCTGAACTTACGTACGCCTGCTGGAACACATGGCTTACTTTCCCCAACTGTTCACCTCAGACTTTACATTTTTTCATCAAGCAGATCGAATGCAAACCAAACATCACAGTGAGCGGAACTATCCGATCACAGCCTAAAGATAATAATGGCTGCTTTCAGAGGAACTGCAGGGATAGTACAGAAGCGTAAAGTACCTGTGCTACTGTTGAGCGACTGCTGCTTGCATTTCTTGAAGTGGAAGCGTTTAATAGCCACCGGATGGCCTCTGTATTTAGCTCTGTAGATGATGGTGCCGCTGCCACCCTGACCCAGGATATCGGCTTCCTCTTCACTCCACTGCAGATCACTCTTCAACAGGAACAACCTGAAACACACACATATATAGATATATTTATATATAGATGTTTTCACCACATATGTACGTCACATTTGATATTGAATTCCGCAAGGATGATTAAATTGATTAAACGTGACAGTAAAAATATTTATAACGTCACAAAAGATATCTTTTTCAAATAAATGTTTCATCAAAGCATTGTAAAAAAAATTGAAAAAGGAAAATTGTTTTAGAAGCTGTTTTCAACATAATAATAATAATAAGATATAATAAGAAATATTTATTGAGCAGCAAATCAGTATGTTAGAATGATTTCTGAAGGATCATGTGACACTGAAGACTGATGCTGAAAATTCAGCTTTGCATCACAGGAATACATTACATTTTAAAATATATCACAATACTAGAAGAGTTATGTTAATCTGTAATAATATTTCACAATATTACTATATTTACAGTCAGTGTTTCCCCTACCATTGTTTTGGGGGGGCGCCCCGCCCTCCCAAAACGACCCCCGCCCCCCCTGAATGAATGACAAAAAATATTTGTCATTACTCGACAATAAGAATTGCCCGATGGTTCAGTGCCAGCGTGAAAGACACTCGGGCCAATGCTGCATCTTCACGGAAACTGATAATTTGAGCATTTTTAAGCCTTGCCAATTTAAATATTCAAGCGCTCATAGACGAGAAAGTGTGTCTCTCAGTTTGCTCGTCGCGAAGGGCAGCAACACACCACACACACACGCACGGCCACGCGTCTCACAGCGCGCGAATATTCACACAAAATTATATCAAAATGACTGTCTTGTTGAGAATCATCGTAAACATAGTCGGTTAGGTCTTTTAAATGAACGTAAACATGAAATTTGCCAGTCACCGCCAGCATTTATGGTCATTTTCACAAGTTTTAATGGTCCACAGAATATCTAAACATGCAATATATCAAAAGAAAGAACAGACCCACTGTTTTATTCCAGCTTCATATATTATTTTTTTAATCAACACTTGAATGTTGCAAGTTTCATGAAAAAGCAACATTTTGAGCATAAAGCTGAAAAAATCACGTTTTTGTAAAAGACTACGTTACGTCCGAACGATGAACAAAACACAGATGTTGTAGATGGAGTCCATCAACACCCCAAAGATTGACAGTCCTATAACTCGTCCTGGGTTGACATTTCATTCAATAACATTAGGCAGTTTTGATTTATATGCTGTTTAATGGTGATGATCGCGTTATTTTAGGCATCTGCTTACACATGATATCGCACGTTGCTTCTTCGGCAGTGTTTTGATCAGGAGATTTTGTTCTCGTGCAGGAAATGCGCTACAGCGCCCCCTACCGTATAACAGTGAACACACATGGAAAGCCGGGAAATATCGTCATTGGCTATATAAATATTGAGATAACAAAAGACAAAAAAAAAAAAATCACTCACTGCTCTTGACTAAATAACTTTTAATGAGGGTTAATCTGTATTTATATGCAGTGGCATATCATTTTATGCAGATTATGTAGTTATATTTTACATTTGATTACTATTTTTGTACCTGACAATCTAGTTTTGACCTACATGAAAAGAACAGTTTATTTCATTTGTATATGTTTGTTCTGCTTTATTTATTTGTGCTTTTGCTCATAATTTGATTATTTGTTCTTATTTTATTACTGACGGTCTTTAACAATATAAAAAAAAATATATGAGTTAGGATATTAGTTTTTAGAGTCATAACGTCCGTAACACCCCCCCCCCCCCCCCCCCCCCCCCCCCCCCCAAAAGCTGTAAACCTAGGGGAAACACTGACAGTACTTTCAATCAAATAAATGCAGCCTTGGTGAATAAGAAACTTCTTTTAAAACAAACAAAAAACCCCCTACAGATCCCAAACTAAACATGCATTCTGACTTTTGACATTTAGTAAGATCTCTATCATTATCCAACAGCTTTATTATCTCTTTCCAGCTCCGTTCTTGCGGCTGCTGTTGAATCAATCCCAATGTCTGTCATTACAAAATGAGTCCATTTAAATCAGCCGTCATACCTAATCATTTCCATTAAAGCGCCATATGGGAACGTCATTTCATTTGACATGTGCTTTGAACCGCCCACTGGCTGATCGTACGTACAGATGCTTTTAATGTTCTCCTTCCACAGAACTTCCTTATGGGCATGTGATACAAAATTGAGGCAAAGATATTAACAGGAAACAATAATTTATAAGATATCAAGCCAAGAGGATTATCCTGTTTGCATAATCATATAAATAATTGGTAAAATCATTCATCCCTTCTGTATAATTAAAGACGTCCCCAGGCCACACTGCTGTTGTAATGAAGTTCATGCAAATTTTTTGCTTTTAACTTAAGTGTTGCATAATGTTTTTGTTCAGGTGCCAGACAGTCTTGCTATTGTTAACTAAAAGTAAAACTATAAAAAGTCATTTTTGTTAATTAGAATAAAGCTTAAAAATAATAAAAATATTAGATAAAACTTAAAAAAAAAAAACAGAGGCAACAAATTGAAATAAGTTTAAGTACTATAATTACTCAAATAAAAATTAAAATTAAATCTCAATAAAAATATTTTAAAAACAAAATGTAATACTAAAAATGACAAAAGCACATAACTTAAAATATAAAAAATACACGCTTATCCAAAATATTAATAAATACTATAATAATGTATAAATAACACTAAAATAACACTGATGGCAGACTTATCAGAAATATGAATAATATTATCTTGTGGCTTGCGTCTATCAAGTTCTGTCATTTATTTAGTGTTTAATTTGCTCTATTATCCAAAAATAGATCTTCTTGCATGATTATCATGATTATTAAATCTCATGCTGAATTTCCAGGAAAAATAACTACAGTCAAACCTAAATTTATTCAGACAGCTTCAACATTTTCTCACATTATCACAGTTTATTTGCTATAGTTTAGAAAATGGTAATAAAATATGACAATAACTCAAAGTTAAACTGTCAGAACAAATTCATCTTGATAATGTCAGATAACTTTGATAGAAAGGTATGTAACGGATTACAATGAACCAATCAGCTGTTAAATTTAAGTACACAATTAGATAATATCAATTTAGGTCAACCAATTACCAAGCAATGCTTCATTTTGTTCTGTCTGTGGTGTAAAAGGTCGCATTAGCAATTAAAGAAAAAACACTTAAGCAAAACATGGTCAGGTCAAAGTGTCTGAATAATTTTGGTCCCAAATTTATTATCAATTTTACTTGTAGTCCACTGTATGAAGAATTTTTGGGTATAATATGGTCACAGTTTACTTTATTTTGCCATCCTCACTTAAATTAACTATAGTGTCCTGCACCCACTACCACTAGTAAAAAAATGTATATCTGGTGTCTGAATAATTATTGATTTGACTGTATATTCTGGCATTCAGCATGATTGACAAGGTTTTGGTCACACTGCCAATGTATAAAAGGCATGCACGCCACACTTACAGTTTAAGAATAAGATGAAAACTTGCTGATGTAGTTGTTTGGTCTGAATAAATAATGTTTATCTGCAAGTAAGCAAAAACTGCTGATCATGTCAAAACGAGTTAATGCTCATTAGGGCTGATATTCACAATAGACCGGTTATAAACTCTCTTCAAAGAGAAAGTTTAAAGGTCACTATTTGTGAGTAAAGCAATTTAACTCGACCTTATTAGTAATTCCAAACTGTATTAAGAACATATTCCAGTAAATCCGGTGTTACAGTGGCTCTAGCAAGCTGCCTCAAAGTGTACTGCCTACATAGGCAGCATCCAACTGAAATGAAACCTTGCAAGTGACTGATGTACTACTCTAATGATAAAAATACATAGCACACATAAATATTGTTTAATTAGGCACTTAGAGTCATTTCTATTTTCTATTGTGAAAAAAACAAACTTATATTTATAACATTTCTGTGTACGCAGTCTATCATATTTTGTGCTTGTTGTAATGGATTGCATAATTTACAAAGAATAAATAGGAGGTCGCCTTAAATGTCAGCCAAAATGAGTTTTCTAATAATTCAGTATAAAATCGCAGTCTAATAATGCGGTCTACTTACACAGCTCACTTGAGTTTAGAACAGAGCCAATGTGGCAAAATATTACTATATGTTTATAGTGTGTTGTAATGATCCAAATCGACCCTTTCTTAATGCATGTTACTAATTTTAATGTGAACAAACCATCAGCTCATGTTATTCCAAATTATTAAAAAATGTGTTTTTTGGTAAATTAAAATATAAAAAACTTGCTCAGTCTATAATATCATGACATCACAAATTCATCTTCCTTTTTACTTAAATCCTGATGGATAAAATCAAGTCTTACCATCTTACCAGTGTTTCATGTTGACTTATTAAAATGTTCCAGTCCTGTTGACAACTAGAGTCTGGATTGAACTAGTAACTTGCAATTCTAGTTCCCAAGACACATACAAAACTAAAGCATGAAAGCATTGTAATTCACTTCGGATGTAAGCTTCTGCCAAATGCACAAATGTAGTAACGTTGAGATTTATCAATTCATAATTATGTGATTTTCAAGTCCTAATATAAAATATGACATCCCACCGGGACTTTTATTCAGCCCTTTGCCGCACAGGAACCTCTTCAAAGAGATTTGTTTGACGTGGCTCAAAGACAAGAGCTACAGTTCAAACTTCAAACCCTCAGATTCTGCTTCCATTTTAACTTCAGAATTAATAATCCAATTTATGTGATGTACCACAACCGCACAGAGAACACACATCTCATGCCAAAACAAGAGCGCGGCAGCCCACCTAACCCTTGTTTATATTTGTGCTATAACTCAACTCTAACCCACGTTGACTCAGCTCGATTAAATACATCTTAACTCTGGTTATTAGGACCAGATGTGCCAGGTTTACATTGAATACTAAACTTAAATGCCACATGCTAGCAGATGCTCAGGAGAGCACATACTGTATATGCCAATATGTTACTGCACAACTCAATGAACTTCAGTAAAAACAGAAGCTACAGCCAAAATCGTATCAGTAACACTTTACAATAAGGTTTCATTAGTTAACATTAGTTAATGTATTAACTAACATGAACTAACCAAGAGCAATACATTTGTTACTGTATTTGTTCATCTTTGTTAATGTTAATACAGCTGATCATTGTTTGTTCATGTTAGTTCACAGTGCATTAACTGTTAACAAGACTTTAATAAAGTATTAGTAAATGTTGAAATTAACATTAACAAAGATAAATAAATGCTTTATAAGTGCAGTTCATTATTAGTTCATGTTAACTAATGTACCTTATTGTAAAGTGTTACCATCGTATATTAATAAATGGTTATAATCACATGTATTTTATACATGTGATTTATGTGATTATGACTAAATACATGCTACACAACTCCTTGTCCAAGCTTTTGTTCCATCCAGACTGGACTATTGTAATGCTCTCTTGGCAGGCCTTCCAACAAGCACTGTCAAACCTCTGCAACTGATCCAGAGTGGTCTTTAACAAGCCGAAGAGAGTGCACGTCCCCCCTCTCTTCTTCAATTTGCACTGGTTGCCAAAAGCTGCTCGCATCAAATTCAAGAACGACCACTGGCTCAGCAACCCATACCTAAACTCACTACTTCAGACCTATGTGCCCTCCAGAAGCTTTGATTCTGCAAGTGAACGGCACTTGTGGTGCCATCCTAAAGAGGCACAAAATTACTTTCACGGACCTTTACCTGGATTGTTCCCTGCAGGTGGAATGACCTTCCTAACTCAACCCAAGTCTAGTCATTTTCAAGAAACGTCTTAAAATGTCAATGTCAAAGGATGGTTAAAAACTTCATGCTGACATCTTACCGTGAAGGGAAGTCGGTCATGAAGAGCTCGGGCACCAGCTCCTGTAGCGGCACGGGCTGTTTGGGATGGTTGGGGCAGGTGATGTACTCCTTGTCCACGGCTGCCAGGACACAGTCCTCCATGTTGAAGTAGTGGACGGTGCTGTGATTGGAGCCGGACAGAGGCAGGGGGTCGGACAATCTGGGTACAGTACTGCAGTACGGACAGGGAGCGTACTGCTCGATGAGACGAGAGCCGTCACTTTCGCTGGCTGTCAATGCTGACCAGGGGAGAAGGGGAGAGATAATTATGGGCATGTAATGCTAATTGCATGCATGAATATGGATGCTCATATTTATATAAAAATAGACATTAATCATGGCTTAATGAAAAGGGCTTAAGAGAAAAAGGCCGATTTAAAAGGTCATAATTATTCAAATGAATCAATCAACATGGCTACAATGGCTGTTTGGCTAAAGTGATGGTTTCTCTGACCAGAAAAAAACGTATTAACTTATTTATATTATAAATATATATATATATATATATATATATATATATATATATATATATATATATATATATATATATATATATATATATATATATATATATATATATATATATATATATATATATATATATATATATATATATATATATATATATATATATATATATATATATATATATATATATATATATATATATATATATATATATATATATATATATATATATATATATATATATATATATATATATATATATATATATATATATATATATATATATATATATATATATATATATATATATATATATATATATATATATATATATATATATACAGTTGCAAGAAAAAGTATGTGAACCACTTGCAGAATCTGTGAAAATGTGAATCATTTTAACAAAATAAGAGGGATCATACAAATTAGTTATTAATTAGTGCTGTCCAGCTCTTAATGCATTGTTTCCTTCCTTAGCATCAGTGAATGTTTGAACCATTTTTAATAGTTGTGTTTGAGTCCCTCAATTGTTCTCAGTGTGAAAAGATGGTTCCCAAAATCATACAGTCCCCAAATGTGCAAAATTTGCTGGAAAACTGAAGAATGTGCAGGACCTGGGGGATTTTTCTGAAGAATGTTGGGCAATTTAACTGCTCAGAACAAACAAGGGACTCATTAACAACCATCACAAAACAAAAAAACAGCAGTAGTTCATCTAGGGAACGACACACAGCACTGAGAATCAATGTTTCATAAACTTTTGAATGGGGTCAGTATAATAAATTCAGCTATTTTTTTTATCTTGTGGACTATATGTAAACATTTTTTATGAAAAATATCTTATTCAGGACAGCACTGTATGATCTCTCTTATTTTGTTACAATTGATCACATTTTCACAGATTCTGCAAGCGTTTCACATACTTTTTCTTGCAACTGTATATATAAATACACACAATCAGCATTACATGTATATGTTAATAATCTCACAGCAGTTAGTTTGTTTACCCACAAACATTTGTGTAGAGTGGAAAGCACAGTGTCACGTGTGAAGTCCTGATGGGTAACTAGTGAATTGAGCAGGTGTGCGCTGATGCGTCTGATGTAATTAACAGGCTTTGTGTGGATTAATGAATCAATCACTGCTGCAGTATAAACTGAAGTATGACTCATCCATCTATACGAGTTCAGTGTGTGTTTGTACTGCACCTGTGTTGTTGACTGACAGTGTGTTAATAGTGTGAAGCAGCTTTGCCCTCACACACCGCAAACTTCCACAGTGCCTGTACTGCAACAAACAGCTGCACATCCGTATTAATACCCTACGGTTATGGGTGTAGGATGTTTGTCAAGATATCATCACACTTGCCACCCTAATTATGATGCTATTTTAGTTTTTTGTTTTTTGTTGGGCTTCTGTCTTATGACTACATGCAAAACAAAAGTGACGACAACACTTGGAGACACTCATATTATATCATCTTAGACTAGTACGGTCACAATGTACATGTCAAACAGCATTTCAGTACTGCTTATAACTGGAATAATTACTTCTGGTTCAGCACTAGTCATTGATAAAAATGGATTAATAATATCAAAAAATATATTTTTGACTAAATCCAGTATTTGAAGCTGTTTAAATGCTGAAAAAAGTTGCACTATAAACAGGACACAGTTATTAACTTGAGTATTCCTCCATTCATGCTGATAAAAAATATTTAATGTGTCTTTTATCCATTCGCTGTTGCTACTCCCGTTTAATACATGTATGCATTTGGCAGACGCTTTTATCCAAAGTGACTTGAAGGTCAACATTTTATCGATTCACACATTGCCTGGAAATGAAGTCATGACGCTACTAGCGGCACGTTTTACTGTTTGAGCTACACAAATGCTTTAATAGGATTAATAATCCACTGGAATACTGCTTTTCAATCTTTTATCCTCAAATATGATCATCCTCGTGATCATATTTCATGACCCCAGGGCAAAGGCAGCTATATATATTTTCATGTATGAAGAACTAATATTATAAATGTGTAAAATATTTAGTTTCTATTACATTACATCATTGCATTTTTTTGTACTGTACTTCTAGGTCTTGAGCACACTAATACGTTTTCATTTGAAAACGTATCTTTTTCTCTCTCCGTTTTGGCCTTGGTCCACATTGAGACAGTGTTTCTGTCCTGCGAAACTGAGCTTTTTGAAAATGCTTTCCCAAATGGATACATTTGAAAATGCCGTTTTCACGTTGTAGTGTGGCCATTGAGAAAAAGGAGGTATTTGAAATCAATAATACATGTTTAGTCATGTGATGAATACCGAACCGAAAGATATGCATGTTTATACTGCTATTGTGCCTGTTATGTGCTATTCACTTTCACACTGTTGTTAAAGATATGTTACTTTGTACACTTTTCATATCGCAGTCCTGCAAAAATGGCAGAAAATTGAATCGCAATTGCTGTCCTGCGGCAAAACATGAGAGCAGTTGCAGTGACTGACCTGGACACATCAGTGTATGGTGAGATATTTTGCTAACTAAAATGACCCTGCAAGAAGAATAGTGTGATAACTTTATGATGTCTGTTCCATCTGTATCATCTCAGTGAGCTTTTATGAGGGTTTACACATGTGCAGTAAGGTGAATTTAGTGGTTTCTGATGTTTCAGTGTAGATGAGAAACTTTTGGAAAATGCTAGTGTGACCGGAGAACGTTACGAAAATGCTGTTTTCAAATGTATCCGGATTAAAGTAGACGTAGCCTTAGATGCAAGTACTTTATTCATCTATTTTTAACAAAAGTGGGCTAAAGTGGCTTTTCTAACTGCAATGCATTTGTGTGGTGGACATTAAAACATTCAGAATGAAGGAAAATGTCTACACAAAAAAAATCCAAGTTATAGACCTGTGCATGAAATGAAATATATAGGAGATCATATCTATAGTCATTCAGATGCCTATGGACTGGGATCTGAGAAACTCAAATAACATTTGGAGGAGTCCTCACCAGGAAACCACTGCTCTATGAGAGCGTTAACGTGATCAGTGATGAAAGCCATCGCAGAGAAGTCCCTCGTATCCGACTGGCAGATAATCTTGATTCCTCCGCTTTTCTTTTTCTTCCAGTTTAGGTCAGATGACTCTACGCTGTGGGTGAGAAACAGTGTCTTTTGAGTCTTTTGTTATGCAAATCTCTGCACACACTAGGGTTAGGATCTGAGTCAGATGTTCACATCAGTGTTATTTTAGTATTATTTATATACTATTATAGTTTTTAGCAATATTTTAATTACTTTTTTTAAACAAAGTTTTAATTTTAGTTTAATTTTAAGTAAATTTTGTGATTTTTTTCTTTTCTTCTTTTTTTATATTATTATTATTTTAAATAATACTATTTAGGTTGAATTTATTTTCATTTCATTTCAGTTTTAGTTTTTATTTCTAGTAAGCAATGTTAGTGCTTATTTTATTATTTTAAAGTATTTTATTGAATTACCAAGAACATTTCTCATTTTCATTTAATTTAAGTTTTTCATTTAATATTTATATTTTACTTTATTTCAATTAACATAATTGTTTTATTTTTACTTATTGATAATAGCTGTAGTTTACATGTATTTAGAACTGATCACATGGTTTATCAACACATGGAACCAAATTATTTTGGTTACTTTTGGTGCTGTTAATATTTCATGAATGTAAAAGTGGACATAACACCGTACAAAAATGGAGAAATATTGATTGTCACAAATAATAAAAAGACAGCAAATAGACTACACCCCTAAAGCATAAGATAACATTATGAACAAATTTTTAAAACAATAACATGTATCCCTTACAAAGAAGGTAATCCCATAATGCTTTACAGCAAACGCTGCAAAAATATATCGAAGATCACAGATGTAGTATTGTTTTAGTATTATTTATTATAGTATTTATTAATTTTTAAAAAAATATATATTTTCAATTTTCATTTTAGTTTGTTTTAATAATTTCTTCTGCACTTTTGTCATTTATATATATATATATTTATATTTCTATTTAGCTTTAATTAAATTTTTTTTTTTGTCATTTTGGTACTTCATCTTATTTTATTTCAGTGTAATTATTATAATTTTCATTTAAGTACTTAAGTTTTTCATCTAATATTTACATTTTATAAACACTGACTAACCTCAGATATCCGCCATCAAAGGTGACTAGCAGCCCTTCCTTCCAGTAGATGGTCTGGTTGCGACGGACGCGGAACGTGCTGCACCGATTTCGCTGCTGGTTTCCCGCAAAGCTGTAGATCACGGTACTGCGGTTCCTCTGGTTTTTTGTGGGTTTTTTGGTCTCAAATGCCTATTATGAAAAATCAAAAAGTAGGAGACCGACATCAAAATCAGCCCACTAAAACCAACCAGACATAAAAACAGTGATCAGCTTCAACGACACTTTCACCTGAGAACTTGTCATATAATGAAATGCCTAGCCTTCATTCAGATACTGAATGATTGAGCAGATTTGTTTGGTTTAGAAAGTGTTACCAGTAGGTGGTGCTACAAATTTGAATGATATTCTCAGGGCAATGTGGCATTGATACAAATAAAAATATGCAAAAGCTTTGCCAAGATAATAACTCACTTCCTGTGTGGTGTCTTCGCCAGCAAAATTGTTAAGGCTTTTCTGGAGAATAAAATCCAGTAATTGAATTTGTGTGGTTTTGTCTTTGTCTGTGTCTGTGTCTGACCTGAACCAATTTTGGTGAGGATTCAACAAACACTGTAGGAGGAAAAGAAAAAGAAAAAAGCAAAAGCAAAAGCAAAAGCAAAAGCAAAAGCAAAAGCAAAGAAAAAAAAATGCAAAATTGGTCCAAAATAGCATGAAGTAGCACCCTAGAAATACATGAAGTGAAGAATCATGACGTTCATCATGGCGAAATTATGATTTCTGGCTGGATTTTATGTTCCTAGGCCACTAGATAGCGATGTCACCAAACTGGTCTTGTACAATCAGGCCTTTGTGTCTGATGTATAGAAAGTTTCATGCCAATCAGCCCAAGCCTTGCAAAGATACATCTCACTTCCTGTATGGCATCCTCATCGTCAAATTCATTGATACGTTACTAGGGCTGAACGATACATTGAACTAAAACCGTAATATTACTTATCAAATCTCGAAGACTTTGATTTAAATAAATACACTATTTTACCAAAAGTTTTGGGATGTCAGCCTTTACATGCGCATGAACTTTAAACCATTCTTAATCCTTAGGGTTTAATATGGAGTTTGCCCACCCTTTTCTGGTAAGGATTTCCACAAGGTTTAGGAGTGTTTATGGGAAGCTTTGACCATTCTTCTAGAAGCTTGTGAGGTCAGGCACTGGTGTTGCACGTGAAGGCCTGGCTCCCAGTCTCCACTATAATTCATCCCAAAGGTGTTCTACCGGGTTGAGGTCAAGACTCATGTGTTCTCTGGAGTGACGAATCACGCTTCTCTATCTGGCAATCCAATGGACGAGTCTGGGTTTGGCGGTTACCAGAAGAACGGTACTTGCCTGACTGCATTGTGCAAAGTGTAAAGTTTGGTGGAGGGGGGTTATGGTGTGGGGTTGTTTTTCAGGGGATGGGCTTGGCCCTTAGTTCCATTGGAAGGAACTTAATGCTTCAGCATACCAAGACATTTTGGACAATTTCATGCTCCCAACTTTTTGGGAACAGTTTGGGGACGGCCCCTTCTTGTTCCAACATGACTGCGCACCAGTGCACAAAGCAAGGTCCATAAAGACATGGGTCTCAACTGCTCTAGATTCCAGTGGCGGCATGCTTTACACCACTGCATCCGACGCTTTGCATTGCACTTGGTGATGTAAGGCTTGAATGCAGCTGCTCTGCCATTGAAACCCATTCCATGAAGCGCTCTACTCACTATTCTTGAGCTAATCTGAAGGCCACGCAAAGTTTGGAGGTCTGTAGTTAATGACTCTGCAGAAAGTCGGCGACTTCTGCACACTGCCCCCGCTCTGTGATTTTACGTGGCCTACCACTTCGTGTCCGAGTTGCTGTTGTTCCCAATTGCTTCCACTTTGTTATAATACCACTAACAGTTGACTGTGGAATATATAGTAGTGAGGAAATTTCACGATTGGACTTATTGCACAGGTGGCAACCTATCACGGTACCACGCTTGAATTCACTGAGCTCTTGAGAGAGACCCATTCTTTCACACATGTTTGTAGATGCGTCTGCATGGCTAGGTGCTTGATTTTATACATCTGTGGCCATGGAAGTGATTAGAACACTTGAATTCAATGATTTGAAGAGGTCTCCCAATACTTTTGGCAATATAGTGTATATGCACTGTTTCCGAATGAAGCACAGCACTGTGCAACTCTGTGCACCTGATCAGAGTAAATGTTGCTCCACACATACTCATATGCTCTGAATTTGGGTCTCTTATAATGTCCATTTGGGAGCACAGCATGCGCAACCATCTTCTCAAACTTGTAATAAGAACTGCTTATAAATCGGCAGTAGTCAAAACAAGAGACACTATAAAGTCACCATGAAATCAAAATGGACAATTCCTTGGTTTTTTTTAAATATTGGAATAATGGAATATTCTGGTATTTATTATAAATTATTTATCCATGCACGTCTTTTTTATTTCTAAATTCACGTTCCCTCGTAATTTTTAGTGAAAACAACTTTCTTGCAGCAACATCTCTTCTCTTCTCTGATGACGCGTTTATAGGCCTGAGGATAGGACGACCTGTCAATCACATGAGATCAACCAATAGCAAACCACAACCATCCAGTCAATTCCCCATGGAAAAAATCAAGTTCTTTCTCATTCGAGAAGCCATTTCACCTGGATATTCCTCATAATAGGAAAGAATCGCAAGTTTCATGCTGACTTTAAGGGCCCCCTGCTGTTTTTTGCCAAAATAAATGTTTGATGGTTTAATGAAGAAAATTTATAGTATTGTAATTGTAATGTTGTACTATAAAATTAATGTATTATTATATGATTATTTTTCTTAAAGTACTCGATTTTTAATCTTACAGTGAAGTATAACAATATTTTATTTAATTTTGTTAACAACAACAATAATGATAACAATGACTATATTATTATTGTTATTATCCATTCATCCATCCATCCATCCATCTATCCATCCATTATCTTCCGCTTATCCGGGGCCGGGTCGCGGGGGTAACAGTCTAAGCAGAGATGCCCAGACTTCCCTCTCCCTAGCCACTTCCTCCAGCTCTTCCGGGGGAACCCCGAGGCGTTCCCAGGCCAGCTGGGAGACATAGTCCCTCCAGCGTGTCCTAGGTCTTCCCCGGGGCCTCCTCCCGGTGGGACGTGCCTGGAACACCTCCCTGGGAAGGCGTCCAGGAGGCATCCGAAATAGATGCCCGAGCCACCTCAGCTGGCTCCTCTCGATGTGGAGGAGCAACGGCTCTACTCTGAGCTCCTCCCGAGTGACCGAGCTTCTCACCCTATCTCTAAGGGAGCGCCCAGCCACCCTACAGAGAAAGCTCATTTCGGCCGTTTATATCCGGGATCTTGTCCTTTCGGTCATGACCCACAGCTCATGACCATTTTAGGTGAGAGTAGGAACGTAGATTGACCGTTAAATCGAGAGCTTCGCCTTACAGCTCAGCTCCTTCTTCACCATGACAGACTGGTATTTCAACCGCATTACTGCAGACGCTGCACCGATCCGTCTGCCATCTCCCGTTCCATCCTTCCCTCACTCATGAGCAAGACCCCGAGATACCTGAACTCCTCCACCTCAAGCCCGAACTCTCCACCAACCTGAAGTGGGCAATCCACCTTTTTCCGACTGAGAATATTGTTATTATTATTGTTATTATTATTATAAATACACATATTGGCATATAAATCACAAATATTTTGCCATAAAACTGGCAAAATTGGTACCTGGAATACAAGCGTCTTACCATGCGTTTTGAGGGGATGCTGTAAACTTCTAGCCAGAAGCATTGTCATTGTGTGGCCTCTAATTCTATGTTTGCAATGACTGCAATTATGACTTTTATTGGTCAGTTAATTTAAGGTAAGTCATCTCAGGGTATGTGTTTACCTGTATGTCCATCTGGTTTAAGCTGATTAGCATTCTGGCTATAAAGCGCTCCCAAAATCCCGCAGGTACGAAGCTCATCTTAAAATGCCGCTGGATGTTGTTGTTAGTCTGGTGCCGAAAGCCGTGGATGTCCAGAGCAGGTTTGGGTGGCAAAAGGTGCGGCAGCAGATAACTATAAAGAGAAAAAATTAGGCAAAATTAGGTTTGAAACACTGCACACTTAAAATGCATAATATACAATAACTCGTAATGTCCTTCCTAGCTGGATGGTTCCCATAGGGTAAATCAAAGATAAAAGAAAATAAAAAATGTATTAAATAAATAAATAAAACTCAAACATTAAAAGGTAGATTGAATTTACAAAGGAAAGAAAGCTATTGATTTCATCTATTAAAAACATTACTAAAAACCTTATTTTCTGCACAATTTTTTTTACAACAAATTATGCATTACCCATCTGCTAATGAATGAATGAACAGATGAAGGAACGAAAATTATGTACATAAAAAAAAATTAAGTTACAAAAACCAGCAAGCCATTTTTTTACCTATTTAAAAATATTATTACTGTATAATAAAACATTATTTTCAGCATCACTGTATGTTATGCATTACCCGTCAGCATATGTGTGAAGGAATTAATTAAATTAAACTCGATAAATGTTACCAAAAAAAAAAATCTTTACCTGTTGCTGGCCACTGGTAGAGCAATCTCAAACTTGGCCAGGAACTGGAAGTACTGTTCTTCCGTTTGTTGGGTGAATCCGGTTCCTACCAGCAGCATGCGGAGGTCCTCAGCCTTGATTACCCCATTGCAGGCCACGGAGCGCGAGCCCCTCAGGTTGATGATGCGCTCCAAACACTCGGACAGCCACACGGCATCCAGGAAGTACAGTTTACATAGGCCGTGACTCGTGTCAGAGAAATGCAGTATGGTGCCAGTCTCGATGAGGAAATTGATCGCTGTGTGATTCAGAAAAGATGTTGCTATCACAGATGTAATGAAGCCATATTCTTTTCATTGAATCCTGTTTCACTTGGAAATGCATTACATTACAGCGGTCAAATGGGTAAACTAACATGAGGGGCAATTTTTTTTTAAACCGTATTTAAAGATCTAGAATTCTAAATGCTTTAAAATTTACAAATGAAATTAAAACATTATAATGTGCAGTAAAAAAAGGTGTGCTGCTTAGTATATTTAAAAAAATTGGGTCAATTATTAATTAATTTAATAAATAATCAAATAAACTAAATTAAAAAACCCAATTCATACAGATTAAAATATATATCAAAGTTAAGAACAGAAATATAAATATGCATCTTAAAAATATATTATTAAAAAAATATTATTATACATTAAAAGTTATGCACTACCTGTCTGTAGATATATATACAAAATAAATATAATAAATTATAAATCACTTGTAATAAATTGAAAAGATATTTATTTTCATAATAATATGATGCATTACCTGTCTGCAGATCCTCATAGTCTTTGATATCACTAGCAGGACTCTGCTCGATGATCTGCTCCAGTTCTGTGTCCGTCAGGTACTGAACCTCGTCAGCTTCGTCTCTCCTCAGACGTTCTGCCTTTATGGCCTCCTGCAAGGTTAGGTAACTTTTGGGGATCTGTATAACAACAAAAAGAGACAAACACACTGAGAAATTTCACCTTAAAGAAACTAAGGTAATACAATATGCTCACACTTATTTACTTATATTTTTCCTCATTTTAAGCTGCTTTGGATAAAAATATCCAGTAATTGCATAAATGTAAAAAGAATACAGAAGACTTGAGGTGGAGCAACAGTATGTTTGACTTCAGCTTTTCAAGCTTACTGAATAGATGTCAGAGACTACAGCGATTTATGTCACCCATACAGTCTTAACTAACACTAACCAGTCTTCCCGCCAGTTTGTGACAGCTAGCAGGGTTGCTGATGTCCTTCATAGAGCAAGCGACCTGAAACAACAGCCTCTTGAGTCCGTCCACGCCTTCTAGTGTCTTACACGACACCTCACTGTTAAACAACCACACATTTAAACAAAAATCAACACAATAATTCCATTAAGGAAGCTAAAGCATGTTATGATAATAAAACTAACTGTAAGTGTTTCCATGTAATGTCGGGGTAGCCACTGGCCCGTGCACCCGACGGGGTTCTGCAAAGTGCCAGGATATACGCCCTCAGCGTGGCGACACGCTCGATACGAAACTTAGTGTCTATGAGGTCCAAATGTGTGCCAATGACAATGACAGCAGAGTTAGGGGCGCGAGCCTGGAGGACACACACATGAACACCAACACATTACAAAATATGACATTATAAGCACAATGGCATGTGCTTTCATTGATAATGACAGTGTTTGTATGTTATACAGATATTTTTCTAAGCATCTACAAAATGCCAGTAATTTCCCCCTTTAGTCAGGAGGATATACATTTTTTTTGCTTGTGCCCACACCTGCATTATCTAATTTTTAGCAAATATGCACATTCTGAATATGTTTGAAAATATAGGAATAGCATTTTGTCTTAGTTTTTTTCTCTCTGTATAGGCTATATTTAGATTTGAGCAGATATAAAGCATTAAATAAGCTTTAAGTTGTGAATATTAATGAACTATTCCATAAATGTAAAAAAATAAGAACTTTATTTAAACTATTCCCTTAATAAATACACATACATATTGCAATGCTGTTCATTTTTATTAAAATATAACAACTTATAAATAAACAAAAACATTTTTTTTTTTTTTATTCAAATTTATGGTATGGAACCGAGTATGGAAGCCTTAAAGTGTCTATGTTATATATTCTTTCCTCACCTCGATGTTGAGCAGCCAGGACTGCAGGTTGGCCACGGCTTCCTCTCCCAAAGCCAGATTCCAGATCACCATATACAAAGCCTTATCGGTGAAGAAACACTGGTTTACCGTCGACATGCTGGCCGGGCCGCCAATGTCCCACACGTTGAAGGAAACCAAGTCAATCTGTATCCACAGTAGAAACAAAGGCATTACACCGCATTGACAACATCACTCAATATTCTTACTTTCATCAAGGCATTTTGGGACCAATTTTAAAGTTGCTGAGTGAAACAATGGTTATTTTTCTGAAGCAACTTGAAGTCAATTTTAGATAAAAATGGACCCTACTTACTTATTAATTATCTTTCTACGCTCATTTTCATTCAGAAACCTGTGTTTATTTAGTATTTAGTATTTTAGTATTTGAACATTATTTTCCAATCTTTTACAGAATATAAGTCGTTAAATGACAGTACATTTTGAATACTTTTTTGTCATTTAAACCAAAACTTTCTTTGTATATATATAAAAATGGGAGAATGTTTCTTTTAAACAGCAAATATTGAAAAACAAAAAACTCTTGCCGTGAGTCAGCAGTGGAGTAAGTGTTAACAGCTGCTCGAGGTGGAGCAACATCTCTGGGGCTTTATAACATCAGTGTGCTTGTGTATACATTTGCTTCTGTCTATGATATACGTGTAAGAGGTCATTCTGTGTGCGTTTAAAAGAACATGTCTATATGACATCAGTGTGTGTGTGACACACTCTCTGGCTCTGACTCAGGGCTCCTGATGAGAATGGAAACATTGTTAATTCCCGCTAAGAAACCATGTAAGGCAACAAATAGAGCTGGGGGTCAAAGGTCCAGAGCTGCTACTCATTCACAAACCCTGATGTCAAAATGTTGGCATTTTAATGGTTTCGGGGTTGTTGTTTTTTTCCAGACTTGCTATAAAGTTTTTTTTTCCTGCCTTATTTTTGTCTTGTCATGTTTACAGAGTTAAAGCAAACATAGCTGTAAATTTCCCCATGAGCAAAGCATTGTGGGAAAAACACATTTGAAGGCACGCCCTGAAAAACAATCAGATAGACTGGGAATTCAGTAGAAGCTCAAATGATGAAGTCATACATTGTTATTAAATCAACATAAGATTACTTCATTTCCACATTGTGTTTCAGTTTCCTCAGCAAATGTACTGTTTGTTATGGCAGCAAATGTATGCATATATTAAGAAACCCATTAACTTTAATAATTATTGAATTAATTGAGTTACTGTTGATTCTGAACACTAGATAGAGTAAATAACCTTAACAATTTCAAAATGTATCCAGAATCATGCAGCTCTAGTTGAGAATCCCTGTAAACCACATACAGTGTGCCAGTTTGTGTGTGTGTGTGGAGTGAAGGACCTTACAGCAGATTTCACTACTCCTACGGGCCGCTCCAGATCCCAGCTGGACGTGTGGATGCTGCAGTCAGTGTTGAGGAAGGGCGAGGGTTTGCCTGTCTGCAGCCCCTCCAGCAGAGCGCTCTTACCCTGCCGGGGAGGACCGACCACCATCAGCTTCAGCAGTCTGCAGGGCTCTGCTCCTCGCAGCTCCGCACGCAGGAACGCCAGAACCGCAGAAGGACCTATGACGAGGACAGAGAGAGATCTACCTCAGCTCAGTGACTCCATCACTACATTATTACTTCATATCTTCATTATTATTTATACTGACATTTTCAATGTTTTCCCATCTTTAATTAAATGGTTTAATTCTGAAAAGACATACTATTTTTGGTTCATTGGTAAAATATTACAATAAGGTTCCATTTGTTCACATTAGTTAAGACTAACAATGAAAAATACTTCTAAAGCATTTATTAATCTGAGTTCATGTTCATTTCGACATTTACTAATACACTGCTAAAATCAAAAGTTGTACATTATTAATATTATTATTTAATGGACCTGTGCTGGCATGAACTAACAAAGAACAGTTGCATTTTATTAACTAACACATTTCTAAATACTGTAAAAAAACATGTAATGCTCATTGTTAGCTAATGGGACCTTATTTTTCATTTGAATTATTTATTAACTCCTTTTTTATTTGATTATTGTCACTTTCTTAATTTACTCATCACTTTGTTATTTTAACATTTTATACTTTATAAAAAAAAAAGTATCTGTTAGTATAGTGATAACAGCAATGGAACTTTATATTACTTATTTTTAATTATATTAATCATTCGAACATAAGATTAAAGGTTATAAAACCTAAAAGTAGATTCAATTCAATTGAAAATTGAATATTCTATGCAATATTTGTGTGCTATGAATTGAATCCTTATTATAGTGTTGCATCATGAACTTGCATGCTAATGCCAAACTCTATTGAAATCAATCGTGCGCCCTCAACATTACAGTTATCGCACATCCACATGAGTGACATGTCAAGCTCCAGGGCATCTTCAATGTCCAGCTGAACCACACCGACCCACACTTCCATCCATGGTGTGATTTTCATTTTTAAGAAAATCAGCTTTCAGCTGCTGATGTATTTGTGTGTGCAATGTTTGTTAGGGACACTATTTCCTCTCAAATCTCTTGAGCCTGTTGTTATGACAGCACAACGCACTAAATATTGCATCAAGCGCTTCAACTCTATGGCTCTATGATGAAACGACAGCTGGATGAACAACTCACAGCTGGATTCACCAATGAAACATTTATCAGACAAATCCTAGATTATACAGTCTTCAGAGGCTGAACTCTAATATCATGTTTTCTAATTTAAAAAAAAGTCATGCTCAACATGAAAACAATTTAATTTCTTTAATACAGAACAAGGCACTTCACCTAATTAGCTTCAGAGATGCATTAGCATTACACTCGCTAGCTAGCAGACGCTTATATCAAAAGCACTTTCATTGCATTCAAGATATTGCGCTACCACAGCAACATTCAACAAAGTGCAGAAGATGAATAAAGTCATTATTTCCTTATCCATTCATAGCATCCATTTAGCAGCCTTCTTCCCACACGAACAAACTCCGTTACAGTATAGTTTTATTTACACTGATGAGTCAAAACATTATGTTCAGTCACAGGTGAAGCGAATATTGTTGATCATCTCCTAACAAGGCCACAAATTAACAACTGGGTAGATTAGACCGTAAACAAACAATCTGTTCTCATAATGAAGGTGTTGGATGCAGGAGAAAAGGGCATGTATAAAGAGTTGAGCGTCTCTGAAAAGGGCCAAATTGTTATGGTAAGGTATCGGGGTCAGAGCATCTCTGAAATACCAAGGCTTTTAGGCTTAACATCTTTTTAATACTTTTAATTTAGTTAATAATAACCCCGCTTAGCAGTTGTGTAAAGTCCTGCTATTCAATAAAAAGGTGCATTTGCTGAACCACCTTAAAAAGTTTTTTTATACTGATCTGACCTCAAGAAGCAACATTTATAATATTGATGTGATTTTATTTCTGAATACTGCTACACGTGTTACTAAAATGATCATTTCAACAAGCTTCCCATTAAAATAGATACGAGCTGTACTTGCAAGACTTGAAAAGTTGCAAGTGTCATACCATCTTTCCTGACGTCTGCAGGGATGTTGGTGATGTTCAAGTCTTCGATGTCCAGCTGCCAGAGGTTGGAAAGCTGCCCGAGCTCAATAGGAAGTTCCTGGATACCTGGATTACTACAGAGACAGGAAGGATTAAAATCAAGCTATGGAAGTCTAAACAAAACATCATTACATCCTGTGAATTTCTATCATTACATCCTGTGAATTTCTAAAGCAGGAAGGAGAGAGGAATACGT
The DNA here is from genome assembly GCF_949357685.1 of Gobio gobio. Lineage (NCBI taxonomy): Eukaryota > Metazoa > Chordata > Actinopteri > Cypriniformes > Gobionidae > Gobio > Gobio gobio. The sequence goes on from NC_137098.1 coordinate 54,378,815, forward strand.
CTTTTTGGTACTGCACATTAGTTTGACTTGCAACACTTGACTTTCACCCACACTGTGAAAACCCTGAATCTCCAGTCACCAACTGTGTTTCTTGGGCTCCATTCCAAAAACTAGTAAGATTCTTTGCTTTATAGCTGAAGTGACTGATTTGTAAGACTCTGCACAGATAGCAATAGCAACTGATTTCAGCAGTTTGGCAATAACATGTCGCTAAGATTACGCCACAATGCCCTTATAAACAAAACGCAGAAATAATAGGTAAAAAAAAGTTTATTTTTTCTTAAGTTTCTTAAATTAAATGATTTTATTTTGAATGCTTTATATTATATTAATTATTTCTATCTGACATTTTACTGAGCTTGTCACAATGCATTCTGGGATTGTCTTTTATAAATTACATTATAAATTATAAATTAATAAATGAACATGAAAATATTTATTTGAGACGAGATTGTGAGAAGACTGCTAAACACTGTTATTTTAGTATTATTTATATAGGCAAGGCAAGGCAATTTTATTTATATAGCACATCTCATACACAAAAATAATTAAAATGTTCATAGGAAATGAAAAAGGAAGCGGAAGAAAATGGGCAGTCAGGTTCGCAATTTTACTACTTACTTGTTATCCGCCAGAGCGGGTCTAAACAGATCTTTTTCGTGCTGGAGGGAAATTTAGGTAGATTTTGCCAATTTTTATTAATTGTCAAATGTAAATATTCCCATCAACACTTTGTTGTCCGTCAAAGCGGATCTTCCTTGCGCCGGAGGGATTACTAGTTAAAAATATTTATCAGGTAACTTTTTAACAGTACCCTTGCAGGTTACTATTGTAGTATTTATTAATATTTTGAATTAGATTTATTTTATTTAGTTTTTAGTTTAAGTTTTAGTAATTTTTAATGTGCTTTTGTCATTTGTATTATAATTTTATTTCAGTTTTAGACATTTTAATACTTTGTTACATTTTTTCATCTAATATTTATATTTTATTTTAGCTTATTCAATTTTTAGAACACCACTGGTTGGCACAATGGTCGATAATTCAGTTTAGCACCGTTATGGAATAATATTTTGACCCCTGAATGCTGAGATTGACCAATCACAATAGTATTCAGTGAGTCGTGTAATAAAGTGGAAGAAATGAAGATCTACACTACTGCACATACATTTCCCATGATTTTCCTGTGACTCACTTGGAAAGATAGAGTTCCGAGAGGTTCTTGAGGGCACATACTGACGGCGGCACACACTCCAGCTGGTTGTCATTCAGGAAAAGAACTTCCAGAGAATCCCGCAAGATCACAGGAAACTGAATGGGACATGCTGCCAAAAAAGAGAGCCACAGAAGATGAGCACTTTCCCGAAACCACATAATGCATAATGTAGAATTAAAATCCCTGGAGACAAATGGCTGATCACTGATGCCTGCGGTAGTAACTCTAAAGCTAATATCTAATATTACTGACTAATAGGTCTGGGCGGTAAGACTGGTATGTAGGCCTACCATGAGACGGTAGAAACTTGTCCATATTCGCACAACCATTAGGACTGCTTTGCATTATTTTCTCGCAAAAATACAAAATATCTTTTGGTTTGCATTACCAACAAAAAAGGATAAAATAATGAAATGAGATGAAGTAGCTTTCATTTAACTGAATGCATTATCATTAATACAGACATGATTAGACATAGCACCCGATTACATATACACACACTACTGTTCTCTATGCTCACCAAGGTTGCATTTATTGAATCAAAAATACATTAAAAACAGTAATATTGTGAAATATTATTACAATTTCAAATAACTGTTCTCAACATGATCCTTCAGAAATCATTCTAATATGCTGATTTGCTGCATTCTGATTATTATAATTGTGGAAAACAGTTGTGCTGCTTAATATGTCTGTGGAACCGGTTATACATGTTTTTTTAGGTTTTGATGAATAGAAAGTAAAAAAAAAAACAGCATTTATTTTAAATAGAAAAATAGAAAATTATAAATATGTTTTCCTTCATTTTTGATCAATTTAACCCACCCTTTCTTTAAAAAAAAAGGTTAAAATGGTATTGTAAGCAACTATATTGTGATATAAGATTTTATAAAGAATGTATAAGATTTTGGTCATACCGCCCACCCTTATAATGAATTTAAAATATCCAGCTTCCAACTTTTGATAGAAAAAATTATTTTGGATCAAATTGAAAGGGTTTTATTTTAGATTCTGATGCCATTACTAAAACAATCCACACACTTGTCACAGTCTCAACAAAACATTATTACCATGGTGATATTACTCTAGTTCTACTGCCAGGGCAGTTTCTCTGTGGTAAGTTTGGTAAACTCCCTTCAGGGCTGGTAATGCCATAATTACAGAGGTGAAACTGTAACATGCCATGGCAACGCAACCACAGTGTTTGAATGTACTGTACCTGGCTCTGGGTCCCGTCTGTGCCACGTAGTGAAGAAGGCCAGTTTCCTGGTTTTGGTCGGTTCTCCCGTCCTAAAATAATATTCAGAGCGCACTCGATTTCAGATATTCACAATACTTCATTCAAATGTCTATATGCAACCACAATGACTGTGAAGATGTATTAGTGATCTAGAAGGGCTAGAAGAGCATTTTGTTCTAGAAAATTATAAGGCTAAATTATAAGGCAGCATCACATATATCCTTTGTAAAGAATGCAATCCCATAATGCATAATGAGCACGAAAGAACATTAATTATTAATATAACTTATTCAATAAAGAACAGGTATAGCAACCCTATTTTACCTATATGTTACCTATTTTTATTATTTTACAGTTTCACAGCCGTAGCATTTTCCAAAACAGGTTATCATAGAGAGCATAATGTGCCTAAGGATGCAGCCCATGTAGGCTCACTAGGTTTTGGAGCCTTTCTGTGTGTGTATATACATATATGTGTGTGCGTGAATTTGACCTACTTCCCCAGTTGGTTTCTGGACAGGTCTAGTGTTCGGAGACAAGAGCATTTCCATTTGTTGGGAGTGGGCAGAGTGGAGATTTGGTTCCCACACAACTTCAGAGAGACAATGGCCTAAAACACACACAGTGATCTTTGTGACGCACACACATGGAAGTATAAACATGATGCATCATCGCTGGCCTGGTACTTTAGTGATAATGTAATTTTGCAAGTGTGGGCTTATTAGAAAAATTATAATAATAATTAAATAAATAAAAAAGAACAAAATAAAATAAGAATAAGAAAATAGAAAATAAAGAAATACTACAACATTATAAAATAATTAATAATTAAATAATACTAAAATAAAAAACAAACCAATAAATAAATGAAAAATAAAGAAAATGTAGAAAATAAAAACATCAACGAAATAATAAAATAATAGAAATAAAAATTAAATAAAAACACAATCAAGACAACATCAAAATAAGAATAAAATAAAATGAAATGAAATACAACAAAATAATAATAAAACTAAATAAGATTAAAATAAATTAAAAACTAACTAAATAAAGTCAAATAAAAATCTAATAAAAAATAATTAAATCATAAAATAAAAAATAAACAAAATATATAAAATAAAAAAAGGAAAATATGAATGGTGCTGTCCAAAGCAAAGCTTGCCACCACGATGCTAGAGGGTTGTGTGAGGTTGCCAAAGCATTGCTATGAAGTTGCTAGGGCATTCTGGGTGGTCTGTGGTCCAAGTCAAAAGAGCCCACACTCAAGTCTCTATGCAAGTCTAATTTTTTTTGCCCATTTTTTATCCATCAAGAGAAAAGAGTAACAGCACACCTCCTCAAGCTGAGCAATAATAAAAGTGAAGTTCTCCTTGTCCTAGACATGTTATATGTATCGCAACACAGTTTTTGTTTAAGTGTGATATCCTCCTAATACATTGTCAGTTTTGACTTGTACTTCCCTGTGATATCATCGTCTTGGCTCCGAGACTGCATAAATATCTGGTTTTTAAAAGAGCAGAGATTTTAAAGTCAAACTGTTGGAGCATTAAATTGAATTTTAAATCAAGACACTCCTGTTCCCTTTTTCCTTATATTTTTTCTTAAGCTCTCTAGTTCACAATCTCTATTTCTTGCTCTGTCATTGGCTTTGTGTTGACATCTTGCCAGTTAGCTTGTGAAACTGACTGTGAAGTTAATGAAAACTCAACAACTATAAAATCCCCATCTGAGCTGTTCTGCCATATGTTTGTAAACACTTCATGACACACTTGGTGTCTTTCAAGCTTACTAGTGTGAAAAAACTGTTATTATTATCCCTGCGCCTTTCAACTGATTCACTGGTATCTATCACCATGAAGGAGATACAGAAGGAAAACCCACAATCATTCAGATGTGCTACAAATTACCTTTACTGTGAGAACAGCGCCACCATGAGGTAGAAATAAGACAAAAGAAACTAGTAGACTGGGTGCTGTATAAAAAACAACAACTTAGTCTTATTACAGTAATCAAATTAGTTAAAACAATAGAGATTAAGATCACTGCGAACAATGGGCATTAAGAAAAATCTGAAAATGAATGGTTAAAAATGTTCTTTAGTCAAAATATTTATCATTAAATTTTTTGTGATTTTACTGTGGACATATTTTTGTTATATTCACCCTAGCATGGTGGCCTGGTTCACAGTAATTGAGTTGTAACCATGCCGCTGGGATTGCTCCTTACCTCCAGCTCAAAAATGTAAGAGGGCAGCTCCTTCAGGATGTTCTCAGAGATGTCCACCTCCCTCAGATGAGTCTTCCAGAAGATGGAGATGGTGTCAGGAAGAACCTCGATCTGGTTGTTTGAAGCTTTGCAAATTTTCTGTGGGGTAAAATTATGATTTTGATCCTGATTATGATCATATTCTTACATAATTTACCATGGTATTTATAGGAGTACTAAATATCTAAATAATAGGGGTGTAACGATTAATCTACTACATCGATGTATCGATTTATTTTCCTATGATCTAACTACATCGATCTGTGCTCGGCAAGATGGCCTTCCGGACGACATATATCGATCTAACATCGTTTTAAAAGGTAATCAATCGATTGTATCGATCATGGGAAATAACGCATTGGATTTAAGCACGTCAGACTTTATATGGATATTTTTTCTTAGCACTTTTAATGATAAAGCCGTTAAACGTTACTCGATTAAGTCTGCCTATCTGTGACATCATCGCAACACACGCACCAGCAGCAGCGCTAACAAAACAAAACATAGCATGGCGGATGACAGAGAAGCCAACGTGCGAGAAATTATCAAGCCACCAGGAGAAAGAGCTAAGTTAGTAACGTTTTACCTGTACTTTCAACCCTTGCTAAATGTTACCTGTGAATTCCTGACACCAGTGTGCCTGCAGAGCGAGTTTTTGTACTGCTGGCGACATAGTGAACGCACAGAGAAGTGTTCTGCGGTCAGATCATGGTGATATTTTTGAAAAAGAAATCTGTAGAGTCATTGAAGAGATTAATATTGTATTTGTATTATTTTAATGTTGTAAAACAACAGCAAAATAGCAGGTAAACCTACTATTAATTAAACCTGAAGAGTAGTTAGTTGCACTTTATTTTTTATACTAATATTGTAATATTTTTATGTTGGAAAACAAAAGCAGAAGTAGCGGGTTAACCTACTGTTGAAATGTTGGTTGCACTTACTGTGCTTTTATTGAAAATGTATTGAAAATTGAAAATGAGAGCAGAAAAGGTTAACTTCCTTTTAATTCAACCTAAACTGTTGGTTGCACTTTATTCAAATAAAATTTGAATGCATTTGCCATTAATTGTTGTTTACTTGTTTGTTTATATCCATAATTAATTGATACCTGATTCCCTTACAAGAAACAACAGGAATCTAGGAAACTTCACCTGCATTGAGCAGTCTCCAGATATTTATTTCAGTCACACAATTTTTGGCTAAATAGTTACTGAATCGATTTCAAGTCACTGAATCGTTTCGGATCGTATCGTTCTAAATGAACCAATATCGTCCTTGAATCGTATCGACAACCTCAAATCGTGATACGAATCGAATCGTTGTTAAAACTAATCGTTACACCCCTACTAAATAACTATAACTATGGCATTCATTTAACCCAAAATGCAACATTGTAACATTCATGCAATAAAGAGTTTTCTGTGATTGTAACTGTTAATTACTGCAAGTTAATTATAAAACTATAATGCCCCTTTTCCATTCCATATTTATTATTTTATTTGCAATATTTTGGTCCTCGAAAAAAAAAAAAAAAAAAAAAAAAAAAAAAAAAACAACAACAATAAATGACACAAAAACAATTATGACCCTGAACCACAAAACCAGTCATAAGCCACACGGATATATTTCTGGCAATAGCCAACAATACATTGTATAGAACTCAATTATAGATTTTTTTTTAATGCCAAAAATCATTAGGATATTAAGTAAAGATCATGTTCCATGAAGATATTTTGTAAATTTCCTAACATAAATTTATAAAAAATTTATTAGCAGTAGTAATATGCATCGCAAAGGACTTCATTTGGACAACTTTAAAAGGTGATTTTCTCAATATTTAGATTTTTTTCCACCCTCAGATTCCAGATTTTCAAATAGTTGTATCTCTGCCAAATATTGTCCTATCCTAACAAACCATACAATGGAAAGCTTATTTATTCAGGAAAATTTCTAAAATGTACCCTTATGACTGGTTTTGTGGTCCAGGGTCAAAAATAAATAAATCAACACAATTATTTAAAAATAAAATATGGAACAAAACAAAAACAATAAAATAAAATAAAATAAGAAAAATAATTCAAATAAAAATAAATAAAACCACAAAATGATCAAATAAAAAAATAATTAAAAAATGTGTTGCTAAAATTTTTGATTCTCAAGCCATGCAGACTGCACTAAACGTGTGTGATCAAATGAAAGATTGTGTTTGCAGCGGTGACACACCAGAGGACAGGCCCATGGATCCGGGAAGCTGGTGAGTTTATTTCTGCTGACATTGAGACAGCTGAGGGCCTTCAGACAATGCAGTATGGAGGAGGGAAGATCCGTCAGGCTGTTATCAGACAAATCCAGCTCCTTCAGCTTACGCAGGCCGATCCAGTTTGTGCCTGCAGCAGAAAAACAGCTGTTAGTGCTGTCATACTAATACAGATCTGTGATGATAACCACTTTAAAACCATGTAACGCTAAACAACCATTCAAAGTAATTTTTATACTTGCTGTATATCATGTATTCAATACATTAATTAAATTATATAACTTTATTTATTTATTTATAACTTTAAGTTCATAATATAACTTTTTTTAAATAAAATGTAATTATGTATGTATTCATAAAAAATAAAAAGTATTTTATATATATATATATATATATATATATATATATATATATATATATATATATATATATATATATATATATATATATATATATATATATATATATATATATATATATATATAATTAAATTTATTAAAAACTAATAAACAACTCATTTGTGCACACATTTAGATACATATATTAGACATAAATTAAAAAAGCAGCATGCATAATAAAGAAATGTAGAAAATAGATAAAAGAAAACAAATAAAAGCAAAAATGCATATAGTTCGTCCAATGTAATTGTTATGTCCATGTCTAATAAATAAAGAAAAAAGAAAAAAAATTAATAAATCAAACTGCTGAAACTGCTGTGGATGAGAGATAGATAAATAGAGTGTGCGACTGAGTAGTTGATGCTAACCTAAAGAACATGTTGTCAATACAGCTTATGCAAAGATCTGATAGGGAGTGTGTTTGTACCGTTAGGGATGTTAAAGAGGCTGGTGAGTTTGTTCTTGGCTGCAGAAATCAATTGCAACTGGCAGAGGTGAAGCAGACCAACAGGGAGACACTCCAACTCATTCTCACAGAAATTCACACAAGATAATCTACAGAAAACACAGGCAAAAGAGGAGTTATTAGTGAGAGAGCAAGACGATGACACTGTTCACCATCGGTAATGGCCCTGACATTTTTCACATTTCCTGTGCTGAATTTGGGGCAAAACATTTGGATTTAACATGATAAAATAGACCCGCTGAATACATTCACGTCAACTGAAGAAATGTTTTGTGGTCCCACTCTAGCACCAGCTTCTCCAGCAGAGCTTTCCCTATCCAATCTTTTTCCCCCCTCGTTTCAATAAATATCTGCGTACACACTAGAGCACTGAAACCGACTCAAAACGATGTAGTATACATGCCAGACCAGTATGTGGCGCTATAATTCTGCTACATAAATACACTAATAACGGAGAAGAAGAGTTGTGGCTAGAAGGAGTACAGTAATGGTAGGAAGTGAGACAAAATCTCACAATAAAATAACAAATAAATTTGCTACTTACCAGATGTGTTTTATTAACGCATACACCTACCCCAACCCAAAACCTACCTTTACAATAATGCAAATACAGTAATTAAATAACGCAATATTGATGTGCGCATGCCCAGTGCCCGTAGTTGTTTCCCTTCTAGTCTTTCCTGTGCGGGACGTGGTGTGATGACATCAACATTTCACAAAATATACGGATTGGCTGTACACACGAAAACGCAAGGGTGTCGTTTTCAGATTTATCCACTCTGGGACCCGGTTTCATGCTCCCAAAACACCGGATCCGTGTGGACGAAACTCTGATACGGTACAACATTTTTACGTATACAGCTAAACGCGTCTCCGTGTGGACGGGGCCTAATTTTGGTCCCAAATTTATCATCAATTTTACTGGAAGTCCACTGTATGAAGAATTTTTGGGTATAATAATGTCACAGTTTACTTTATTTTGTGATCCTCATTTACTTAAATGAATTAGTGTCCGGCAGCCACTATTAAAAAAAATTATCTGGTGTCTGAATAATTTTTGGTTAGACTATAGCCTATAAATATATATATATATATATACAAAATAATAAAAATGGCAAAAACACATATCAAAATCATTAAAACCCAAAAAATAAAATCTGAAAACTGAAGAAATAAAAATAAAAGCCAAATCAAAACATTACAAATATTATATAAATAATACTAAAACAACACTAATATGAACTTTTAGGAGAAACATCTGAGAATGATACTTAATAGGATGTGATGAATTTCGACAACTTTTCCAAATTTATGATTACAAGATAAGTTGTTTTTTTTAGTCGTATTATAAAGAGTGCACTCAGAAAAGTCATATTATCTAGTATATTTCAGGCATGAGGACAACTAAAAACTGACTACAGTGACTTGTCCAGATCTAAAATGTGTTGATATTCCTGGATTCTCAGTGCGATTTTGAAAGATGTGTGGAAGCCTTACGGACCTGCTGCAGATGATCTCCTGTGATGACGGTGGGGTGGGAAGCTCTCTGAGCTGATTGTGGGAGAGATTGAGCGAGCGCAGGTGTATCAGACCCCAGGGCACCACAGACGGCAGCGAGCACAGACAGTTATGAGACAGATCCAGAACTGTGATTCGAGACGATACGTCCATGAACCAGTCCAGATCCAACCAGGGTAGCTTCAGTCCTGTCCAATCAACATGCACAGCCTGTGGATGAGGAAAGTGAAACTTTGTGGGATTTTCCTGAAACTGAGTTAAAGAAGTGATGATTAAAGAATCCTTGTGAAAGTACTAAGAGTATTAGTAGAGAGTCTACTTAATATCTACTAGCAGTTTTTGATGCTCCCGGAGTAAGTTGACATTAGTTGCAAATTAATAAGAGTAAGTTGGAAAATGGATGGAAAATTCAGAAACATATTTTAGTACCTAAAAATAATTTTTATTTATTTTTTATTATATAAAAGTTCAAACGTTTGCTCATGAATATTAAATTTAGCCAACAAAATAAAGCAGTTAATACAACACAAGAATAAAAAAAGATCAAATTAACAAATGTGAATAATATAATTCTAATGCTAAAAATATTTGTAAATATGAAACGGCCAAACACTATTTAATTCCATAAGTAGGAACTTTCTAGGAGAATGTGAAGTGTCCAGCGGCTAGACTTTGTGTATAAGCTTGAATTAATTGAGAATCTAGTTTCATTTATTTCGTTCAGTTTTAAAAATCAATTATTTACACCACAGGAACCGCAAACCAGCTCCTAAAATATATACATTTCTCCATATTAAAATGTTGGTTGTTATTTTGGTAGCGTTTATGCACAGGCATCAAGTCTCGTCCTGTGTGTATGCGCAAAAAGGAATATATTTATAAAGAGGAACTAGTACTGAGTGTAAAACTTCTGTAAAATTAAACTGCAGCATTGTTCACGAGTCCAGCGTTGAACTTAAAATAATTCAGGCCAAGAGTGTGAATCAGTCTCACCTGCAGCGGTCTCCCATCCGCAAGTGCGTCTTTGTCCTGCAGGAGGCGCTGTCTGAGCAGCTGCCTGCTGAAGTCTGCATGATCCATCAGGGTGTACGAGGAGAAACCGGCTCCATTCGCTAGCAGAAAACATGCAATCTCCTTATTTCCTGAGTGGAGAAAACAAACTTCAGTTAGACCAGGAAGAACTTTTGCTTCATTTCTCCACACCTCTGTGCTGAAAGAGGAAGTGTGTGTGCAGCGGAGGAAGTGCATATGCGTGTGTGCTGGATCAAAGCGGGAAACCTGAACACTCTGTCAAATTCCCCTGCTTTCTCAGTGTGCAGTTCATGATGATAAAGTATAATTAGATTAGAGAGATAGATAGAGAGAGAGAGATAGAGAGATAGAAAAAAAACCTGTAAATAAAGGCTGTAAATCAATGGAATTTTCTTCTGTTGAAGCTGTCAGCCTGCATAATTTCAACTTATTTTTTAAAAAATTGTGTTTAACAGTGGAGTTCGCAGTGAAAAACAACAAGAAAATTCCACCAGAGAGTTGCCACAAAAAAAATGCACTAAAAGAGCTCTTTAGCTCTGCCCACTCCCAAGATGCACTTAAATATTTGTATATATGTGCGTATTTTGCAATACACGTAAAATATAGTTTTTATATACTATATTTAATCAACAATTTTGAGTAAATTAGTAGTTTTATATATATCGCTATAATTTTTTATTTGATTATGTTGCTTGCAATGCTTCATGGGATTGTAGTTCTTTCCTTCACTAAATCTTGTACCTTTGTTCAATATTTTTTTTTGCTTCAAATCAAAGTTTGTAATGTTATAATTCACCTCGTAGCTGGTTGGCTTGGTTCATGGCTTATAGCGCTATAACAACGTTCCGGAACTAGTGCAGCTGAAAAAGTGGGCAGGCACTGTTGCACTAATAATGTGAAGTATACGATGAGCAAAAGCCTACAGTTACAGTACCTGCCTGCGCAGCGGCATACAGGGGCAAACCGGTGATGATGGCAAACTCCCCTGAATTAACTGCGCAGTCCTCGGCATCTGCATTGTATGTATAAACCAGCAGCTTCACCACCTCTGCATGACCCTGCTGGCACGCCGTAGCCAACATCCAGTTCAGTAGATCTTTACGGACACACGGACCTAAAGAAAAAAAAAGTTAATAGATTTGGATATACGAAATACAAAGAAAATGACCAAATAATTAGCTTTTTTTGACATTTGCAAAAAATCTTTTATAATAAATACTCCAATATTCCATAAAAAATAAGCATTGACAAATTCATGACATTTGATTTCATGCTGATTTTAAAGAAGTTGATTTTGGTTTCTGCTCACGTGGAATGGAGTCCAGCAGCTCTCGGACCAACACCTGATGTCCGTGATGTGCCGCTAAGATGGCAGGGTTTACTTCGCTGGGCTCCTGTGGAACCACAACCCGTGCGTCCTGCAGCAAAAACCGAACAGCGTCCACATCCCCGTTCTGAGCCGCCAAACACAGTAGCTCCAACTACACACACACAAAAACAATACAATTCAGTTAAATGTTTAAAAACAGACATTTCACAAATACTTCAGCATCTGTAACAGTTTTTTCCTTAAATATTAACCAATATTATACATTTAGCTCCAAGTCTCTTCTTTTTAAAACATACCACAATTGTGGTACACAACTGTACTCCAAAAGGGTTTAGAAAAGATGACCATTTGGGTTTATTCCATTTTTCAGGTATGACATTGTCATGATTTTGGCTCAAAAAGCATATTATCAATTCATTCTTAACCAAAGCGGATTAGTAAATATCTGACATGACAGTCCACTTTTTTTTATACCTGACAGTACAAAGAAAAAATTCTGCATGCTTTTTTTGTCCCAGTACTGAAAAAAAATCATATCATTCTAATATGCTGACTTGCTGCTAAAGAAACATTTCTAATTATTATCAATCTTGAAAACAGTTGTGCTGCTTCATATTTTTGTGGAAACAGTGATACGTTTTTTCCAGGATTCTTAGATGAACAAAATGTTCAAAAGAACAGCATTTATTTGAAAGAGAAATATTTTGTTGTAACATTATAAATGTTTTTACAGTCACTTTTGATCAACTTGCTTTATTCATTTAATTCACACCCCAACCTTTGGAAAGGTACAATAGCGTGTTTAACTAAAAATAAAATTACAGGCAAACTGTGGTGTAACTGTTCGAGCATATTTGAATAATATTTTAGATTTGTTTAACTGCTACATAAATGTAATAATTAATATTGTTGAATGTTGCGTTTAAAATACGATGGTCAGAGAATGGAATACTAACATGATTCATTCGTCACACTGGAGTGGAAAATCAAGGAGAGCAGAGCACACTGAACTATGGGATAGTTTTCAAGCCCTGGATGCATATTTTGACAAATGTAGTGGATTAGTAAGAGTAGTACGCTAGTATGCCATTCCAAACATAGTCTTTCACTTACAAAATGTGATTTAATTCGAAATTAAACAGCTATTGCAAAAGTCACATTAGCTTAAATGCTAGTATACACTTCAATATTCTGTTACTGGCTCACTGTGGCCTACAGACAAACTCATCCCTTTTACCCCACTGATCTCTGTCTCTCTGAATGAGGGGTTACAAGTAAGTACAATACAATTTCTACTACCATTTTTTCCGTATTCAAATAGTATGCTGAATATATTCCCAGAAGATGCAGTACCGAACAGCACAAACCCAAGCAGAAGACTATATATTCGACAATGCAATGCACTCAACTTCAAGTCAGTTATTTATATAGTTATTTATGCAATGTACACCGTTTCAAAACAGCTTTACAGACCGATATTGTACAGATAATTTCTGAAATTCCATTGAGCAGCTAAATAAAAATATGCAAAAAATATAATAAAAAAATTAAAATAAATAAATCTTAAACTTCCATTCTCTGCATGACGAATTAATTACAAGATACATTATTTTTAATATCTTTTATTAAGTAATTTGATGAACTTAGTTTAAAAAGTTAACACAAAATTGGAATAAAAATGCACAAAAAAAAAAATTGGCCCCACTTTATATTAGGTGGCCTTAAGTACTATGTACTTGCATCAAAAAATAAGTACAATGTACTTACTGTGTTCAAATTGTATTGCAAAACACCTTTGCTGATATTGAGGTGGGATATGGGTATAGAGTTAGGGACAGGTGTGGTGGTATGGGTAAGTTTAAGGGTAGGGTTAGGTGTAAGGGAAGTGTCAACTGTGTAATTACAAATGTAACTACAGAAATTAATTACAGACGTAATTACATGCAGGTAATTTTTAAAATGTAAGTACTATGTAAAAACATGTATGTACACAATAAGTGCATTGTATCAAATGATTAATTAAAATGTTAGTACGTAGTAGTTAAGGCCACCTAGTATAAAGTGGGTCCCATTTTTTTTTTGCATTTTTACTCCATTTTTGTGTAAAACTTTCTAAGTTGCTTTAGTGTCTGCTAAATGAATAAATGTAAAAGGTAAATAACTAAATGTAAAGGTAAAAAAACACTTTTATGTCACTTGTTGAATTACCGGTAAACAACCAAGGCAATGAAATCATATGATAATGTTTAAAATACTATTTTTTTAAAACAGTATGTAATGTACACTAAACATACGGAGCATGTTCTGAGGGTAGACCATGTGTTTTACGGTAACACAGAGAAATATTGAAATACATTATACGCACGTTTCTCATCTCCGAGACCATTGCGCTCAATAACAAACCGATTCCGTGATTGAACAGGACTAATGTGATGGACATGGAGGCAGAAGCAGAGGATCAGATGTGTGTTTGTTAACTGATGGCTGGTTAGGAGCCATTACAGTCACATCATCAATCACTCGTGACCTCATTAGAGACCTGTAACAGCATTTACAGACGAGCATCACTGCGCAATAACTGACCACATGCTGTAATGTCATCTGTAATCACCTTACTGTGAACAAAGCCTTTTAAGAAACAAACACACCGTATAATTATTGTTTTCTGCTTCTCTTGTTTAAATCACAGACTATAACCATAAATGAAATCTAGCTGATTTTTTTATTTTATTTAAAAAAAGTATCATAAAATACATTACCATTGTTTTGTGGTGTGTATTTTGATCTTAACACCTTCAACCTGTCTGGCCTAAAGTAGAAGCATTTTAAAATACTTGACTTCTCTGTTGTATGTTCTTGCTTAAAGTCCTAAAACACTCGGTTGGCAGTTTTTTTGTAATCAATTCATTAACCACTTTAATTGGTTACTTTTCTTATAATAAACAAAAATGTAAAGGAAAATAAAACTAAACTAAAGTATATAATACAATAATCATGCTTTCAAACAAAGGTGTAGTCAGCTCTGGGCTTCTAGGCGTTGGGGTACTGATGTATCAGAATCCTAAGGGTCAATCAAGTCATCAGTCTTTTATACTCCTGTTATTTACCAAAGACATTAGTTCACCTTTCTTGATTGACACATGTAACTTTCCTAAGAGCCGAGATCCTTCTCAAGGCCTCACAGGAGCAAGCTGTACGCCTTCAAGTCCTTGAAAACCAGTAAACCCAACCAAGATGGCTGATGTCCTTTAAAGGTTCTAGGAGTAGAACCACGGTTCTTTGTGTCCATGACACACACACATAAACACACACACTTCTGTGTATTGGCAGAGACACATATTTGACACGTATACATAATTAACAATTACTGTACATCTCTTACCGGACAGTAAAGCATTTCTTAGAAATAATCAAAAATAAATAATACTCTAAGAAATGCATTATATTCAACATATTGGCAAAATGTGTAGCAAAAAGGCATCTAAAATAAACGACAAACAATATTTCCTTGATATTAAACACAATTCAAAAGAGTTTTTTAAAATGTTTTTTACAGAAGTCTCTTATGCTCACGCACACTGCATTTATTTAATTAAAATACAGTAGAAACGAGAGTATTTACACTGGAAGCGTTTGTACAGCGTCACAGCAGCGACTCCAAAGCTTCATACAAATTAGAATTTCTTTAGAAAAACAAACCTGTTTTTAGAAGTTGGGGATTTATAAACTTGATAGTCTTGAAAGTTTGTTAACATGGGGTGTGTACAACATTTGCATATAAATGGTAAACAACAAAGAAAACAGCACCGATCAAACTAAATTTTTTTAAAACTAAAATAAAGTTATTATATGATATTTTTTGTCTGTTTACTTTAGTTTTTTTTATAATACACCATACTTTCACCCAAACTGAATAATTAAAAGCAAGTTGAAATGGTTACATATTCTATAAATATTTTTGATTATTCATTTACTTTTCTGACATACTCAGTTCTTGTTAAAACACACTAGACATTTTAAGCACTTTTTGTGTGAAATCGTATTTATTTTGTCCATCAAAAGTGTGCTTTCCGATTTGCTGCTCAAGAAACATTTCTTACTATCAGTGTTGGAAACAGTTGTGCTGCTTAACATTTTTGTGGAAATCGCGATACAATTGCCCAGGATTCTTAAATGAATGGAAAGAATTTATTTGAAATATAAATCATTTGTAACATTATAAAAGTTTCTACTGTCACCTTTGATCAATTCAGTGCATCCTTGATAAATAAAAGTATATATATATATATATATATATATATATATATATATATTAAAAAAAAATCTTACTGACTTTAGAAAACCATGGACTTATGACCATTTTAGTTTCATGGTAAAGTATAGGAATAGGGTGAATTTAGATAAATTAGATTACTTTCAACATTGAGATGAAACCTGCAAATGCGTTCCAATTGATTGCTAAGAAGGTGGTTGTTCAGGTATTCTCAATGATTGCTAGGCAACGGCAAACCATAAACAAATTACAAAAATATCACATGAATTTGTTTTGTCAAACTAACATAATGGCTGTGTTTGAAATAGCATACTCTGAACTCACACCATTATTTGAGCCAGTAGGTAAATTTGATACGCGTTTAAACAAACGTATCATTGTCAGTATTTACATATTTAAGGGAAATCAACATGCAAAATATTTACTTGCAGTTATTTCTGTATATTAAACTATGATAGGAGGAAGTATCATAAAAGGTACACTTCACCTGTACTTCTAATGCATGCCTTGTCAAAATCCAAATGACGAGGTTTTTTGCTGGTTTTCAAAACACCATTTTAGTTTCATTGTTACGGCCAAACTGACAACTAGAGCATATTTAAAGGCCAAAATATGTTTTAACATGTTAAAAACACATCAGTATAACATTGGAAATGCACTGTAAACACATGCCATTGTAGTGTTTTGAGTAGGAGGCCTTTGGCATGTCGATATCATATTTCTACTGTTTTGAAAACACATAATTAATGTGTGCAATGCATCCTTCACACATTGAGGTGAAAACGAACAAGCAAGTGTGAAAAAAAGCTGTGATGTTTTATAGTTGTTAATAGGCTCTTTTCTTTTAGTACTGTATTGTGTGTCTATGTAAAAAGTATCAAGGGTTTCACAAGAAGCATGTTTTTGGTGCACACAGATCAGAAAAGCTAACGCAGTCTTATGCTAAACCAAGCTGGATACTGGACTTTTGTTCATATTTAGGTTTATTAATTTGAAAAACACCCTAATCCTCAGTATTAAACTTTTTTAATTTAACTCATCGTGCATCGTTTCTGCCCCAGACTGATACCTCAAATCATACAATTTGCATTTAGCAGATTCTTTTATCCAAAACAAGTTACATTGCATTCAAGTTTTTTTTCAGTTACATTTCCCATTTCCTATCAAACCCATGACCTTAGCATTTCTATATTTACATTAACATTGAACTTTGGCAGATGCTTTTATCAAAAGCATT
Organism: Gobio gobio; assembly: GCF_949357685.1. Classification (NCBI taxonomy): domain Eukaryota; kingdom Metazoa; phylum Chordata; class Actinopteri; order Cypriniformes; family Gobionidae; genus Gobio; species Gobio gobio. The sequence goes on from NC_137098.1 coordinate 54,396,050, forward strand.
GCATTAGTAACATTTTTCAGTTCATGCATTCCCTGGGAATCAAACCCTTGATGACTTCTTGCTCTCTACTGTCTGAGCTAAAGGAACTTGTTGAGAAGAATAATATTGCTTTTCTAAGCACTCAGAAATAAGTTCACACTTGTTTACAATAAAGCACCACACTGCCAGCCACCCAAAACAACAGCCTACATCACAGTGGTGATTTTTACGAGCAACCCCAGTTTGCTGCACATAAATGTCCTTGTAATGAGTGAACTGTAAGTTGATTTTACGACAATTTACTAAAAAATAATGTACTTACAATGTGAACCTAAAACGGTCAATTTTGCTAATGGTGAAGCATTTCAATTTAGATCATTTTACATACGCAGCAACTCTGTACATCATATAAATAGCTCTTTTTGAATGGATTTAATTTCAAGTTTAGCTTTAGCATGTTGCTTTTCAGTATTGCATGAATTATAATTTTTGTTTGTTTTCCAGCTTCTTTGGCTATTTTCAAGCAGAAAACCATAATTGAGTTAATAAAAAAAAAGAGTTTTAACTTAAACTAATAAACTTATTGCAATGCTTATTTGTATGTCATAATTGAAACAGGTAAGAAACAAAATTATGCTCTCAAAAAATCATGGCATAGTTTATTGTTAACTATCTGCATCTATTTTATATGATTTTGTGAGCACAAATCTGTTCATTGTGAAATCTATTATATTTATTCAGTTAAAAAGTATGAACATGGTTAAATTATGGCTAGCTGTGGAACAATAATTAGTATGATATATTAAAAAGATGGATTTATTGATAAACATATAAACCTGGTTATTTTGCATTTAAAACACATTCAGTTTATTAGTACTATCACAGAAATCGTACCCGTTTCTTATCGGTTTAATGTATGCATGTCATTAAGTTTATTAGATGGTTTATGTTAAAACGGTGCAATCCAAATACACAAATCTTAAATGTAGCCCTAAATATTTTTTTGAGTGTACCAGCTTCCAAAGCACAACATATGCTGGTCCTTCAGCAGGTTAACTGCACAATGCACCAGCTTCTCTTCAGTGTTTATGTAATTTTTCAGTAAAACGTAATAGCACAAAGTGAGAAAATGATCAAACTCACCCCATCCGGTCCCTCTCCACTGTTATTCTCGCAGGAAAGACGGATTAGCTCGCGTGCCCTCTGGTCCTCGCCATCCGTGTAGGCCTCTTGGATGTTCTTCAGAGTGGGCGACTGACTCAAGGGAGTGCTGCCAACCGCTGACTGCTTGGCTCCCATCTCCGGAACGCCTGCAATTGGGGCATAGCCACCACAAACAAACAATATACTCAGTAAAAGAGAAGGAATCTTAGCGCACGCTCATGCTAAAGCAAAGATGACGCGATGGGAAATGAGCCCCAGATACAGGAGGAGAGGGAGCAGCCGGGAATCAGGTCAGCCTCATAAAGAATTCACATGCCTTTCCCCCCCGGACTGCTGAGGGTGTATTTGCGGAGCCATGCTTTTCCTTGTTCACCTTTGATGTAAAGAGCACCTACTCTGGGCAAGAGTGAGATCAGAAAGATAAGGGGCTACTGAATAGATAGTGATGCTCATGAGTACATATGCATATTACATGCATGCATGCAGCAAAATGAACCGCTGCCGATCCAAACATGTCTAATTGCAAACAACAAAAGCGACAATCTGGACACAAAAACGTAAAGGCAAAAAGGCATGTATGTTGGTAGTTTGCATGAACTATTTTTGGGAAGTCAACATGCTCTGTGGTGTGACAAGCTTAACTTTTTAAATGGCATTTTGATCATTCTTTTGTAATTATAATGCATGCAGGTTTGTCACCTTGTATGATTTTACAAGCTAAATTAAACATTTGCACTTTGAAAAATGAATTCATCACACTGCAAGACCATTTAAAATGAACTATATAGATAGTACGATAGATAGATAGACAGACAGACAGACAGAGCGACAGAGCAACAGATAGACAGAGCAACAGACAGGACAACCAACCGAACAAACTCTTGACAGTCAGAGCGACCAAACTAACAAACTCTAGGCAGAAAGAGAGAACAACCGAACACAGACAGACAGATAGATAGAGCGACAGACAAAATGACCGACCAAACTCTAGACAGACAGACAGACAGACAGATAGATAGATAGACTGACCAAACTCTAGACAGACAGACAGACAGACAGATAGACAGATAGATAGACTGACCAAACTCTAGACAGACAGAGAGATAGACAGATAGATCGATTTTGAGGTAAACTACACCTTTAATAATCTATTTTAATATTCAAAGAGCATTAAACAGGAGTTTTATGATATCAATCCAAGAGGGCAGTGAAGGTCAAATCAGTCACTCCCTCCTATTATTCACATTACTCCATCGAGCCCTTTAACATTTATCTGGCAAATGTGGCCATCGGCAGACGCTGCTCCATTAACGTCAGGTCTGCTTTGATGTAAAGGAGCCGGACCTGCGGGTAAGAGCCGGTATGGCTGTGTGCTTTAATAGAAGAGGCTCATATGAATAATTGAAAACATTTTTTTCTGATGAGAGGCTGGAGAAAGCCTGAGGGAGGGTAACCATTAGAACAAATCCAGCCTGCATCAATACAGTCTCAGCTCACTTCCCGCCCAGACCAAATCAACCTGGTAGAGAAACAAAAGCCAAGACAAGCTTCGGTCTGAAACCTAGCGAGCTGACAGGCTAGACAGATTTTAAGGTATTTAAAGAGCACCTATAATGGAATTTTGAAATTTACCTTTCATGTAGTGTGTAACATAGATCTAAGTGAACAAAAACATCCTGCAAAGTTTTGAAATATGACAGTACACCGTATATAAAGTTATTTTCTTTCAAAAGTAAGAGTCGACTCTTGAGTCATTTTTAAGAATCGTTAGAAGACCGAAGCTTTTTCTCTGACTAGATGACGTCAACTTGTCAAGTTATTTGAATACGATACGCCCACTTATTGCGCTCCAAGACGCCAGTGAAAACTAGAAAACATCATGGCGACGAGACGCTGTGTTCTGGGTGAGGATGAGCATTTGAAGACTAAGTGGCTTGAAGACAAACCATACATTGTCGCGATTGTGTGTTTATTTAATCGTCAAATGTCTCTATTTGCATGTTTCGCGATCTCAGGAAGCTTTTATTATGGACTTCTATTATGGCACATGGTTCTTCTTCGTCTGTCTGTACATGGACTACATGTGCACAGAGCGCCCTCCGGCTGCCAGGATGAATTGAAAACAACACATAAGAGACTCAATCGCTCATGATTAGGCTATATCTGCGCATTTTGAGGAAGTATTGAATAAAAAATACTCCTCTGTTTAGAAATTTGACACAGACATATGAGAATCTATCAATATGTCTCCTCATCTGCACACTTTTGAACTAAAAGCCCTGAGGGATGTTGATTTGTCGCGAGTCTTCGTGAGGTGAATAGGAGTTTTTTTATGAATGAGATCAGCTGAGGCTCATATTACAATCAAACAGTTCCGACGCGGTTTTCATATTCATAACTCCTGACACATATTAACAAATTACTGTCACTATAAGACTTCCGTTTCCGAAAATATCTGCACAGACTATACCAATCACAACTGACTGGGTCATCGGACCAATCACCGCAGATTAGCGTCACGTAAAGGCGGGGTTTTGAAAAGTGAATCACTAAAGGAATCATTTGAGAATCGCTGTCAAAACAGGTAAAAATAAATGCATATTATAAGAAAACTGAAGTCTTTTTTGTCATTGCATGCATGCAAAACTGTTGTTGGGGACTTCTAAAACAATATTTGGAACATTTTAAATGCCATGATAGGTGCTCTTTAAGATACTTCTAATGTAAAGGAAAGATGAGCATAAACACAGTTCAACTGGTTGCATCTCCAAATTTGCTTGTGTCACCTCAAATCAATGACTGTAAATGAAAATGAATAACTTGTTACATCATTCTATTCATTGTCTGTCTGTCTAATTTATTTATATATATATAAAAAAATTCTGTTAAGTGCTAGATTAACTGAGACTTGTAACAGCACTTGCATATTGTTGATATTGTTGCCCTTGGACTGCTCTAGCTGCTTCTATTGCCCTCATTTGTAAGTCGCTTTGGATAAAAGCGTCTGCTAAATGACTAAATGTAAATGTAAAATGTATCACATATCCTCATACAAAATCACTTCACAAAAAGCTCAGTGAAAAAGTTCATCCAAGATTGTGGACAAAGTGGAAGAATTGTAGACTAAGAAAACACTTGGCCTACATTTCAATACTTACAAGTATGGATAATTTTTTTTGGAAGTTTAAGTGTTTCATCTAATATTTATATTTGATCTTTATTTTAATTATGACAGACAGACATACATACAGACAGACAGACAGACAGACAATTTAAATATTCAACTCTAGAGAGGAGACATTAAACCAAGGTCCTGACTCTCTGTGGTCATAAAAATCCCATGGCACTTCTCGTAAGAGTAGAGGTGAAACCATGGTGTCCTGGCCACATTCCCTCCATGGCCTTTATCAGTCATGGCCGTCTAATAATCTGCACATTGGTGGTGGTTGAGTAGAGACCACTGACATGATTGTAAAGCACTTTGGGTGTACAGCAGTACATAGGAATTGCGCTATATAAAATACCTCATTTATTCATTCAAAATATTTTTAATGGAATCGGAGCGCTTTCTGTCCCTACTCAACTACCACTTTCAAGTCCCAGAAAGGTAGTAGAGACATTATAAAAGTAATAAATGTGACTCCAGTGGTTTACTCTCAATTTTATGAAGCGGTGCAAGTGCTTTGTTTGCATGAAAAAAACTACACATAATTCACCACTTTATTTACAAAATATGAATCTCCAACACACAATCACGAGAGCATTACGAAATATGTTGTGTAAACGGACATTGGAGATTAATATTCAGTTCTTTCACAATACCCAATGAGAGCACTTTTGAAATTGCGACCGCAAGCTCCTGAGTGCGGGTCTGTTGAACAGCGGAGATGGAGGAACAGCCTATGGAGTGTTTACAACACATCTATTTGTATAACGTGTCTTCAAAAACATGACAACCGTACAGACAAAGAGAAGAGCTGAGGAAAAAAAAAATCCCCTTGGTTTTGAACATAGCGGGTGAGTGTAGAAAGCTACTAGCAAATGTAAACATTACCTGTTCAGACATTACGATCTGCTACGTACATGTTTACATCCCCTTCCCCATGAGATCACGTGAGATGCTTGTGATAATAATATTAATAATATCTTTTAGTATGTGATTCGCAAAATTTTTTTAAATCTTGTTGTGTGTGCATGTTTGAGATTTGAGAGAAAAAACTGAAGATTCTACGTATGCGAGTGATGTGAGTGAAACTCCTCTAGTCTGAGCCCAGCTTAAGATGAACGAAAGTCTTGCAGGTTTGGAACGAGATGAAGGCGAGTAATTTATGACAATTTTCATTTTTGGGTGAACTATCCATTTAAACATCCATTATAAATGAAATGTTTTAACACTTACTCAACATCTGACGATTAAATTCAGTTTTTTCATCACTTTCTCCATTTCATCATCTCTTCATCCCCTTTAACTATAGAAAATATTTAAAGCTTGCTGCCGCAAGTTTAGGACTACCAGCTTCTACTAAGACGAGCACGATTTATTTTTACCATTCAAACCATGTGACAAATCAGACAAAGAAAAGAAAGTCTGAGTATGAGAAGAGACAACAACAAAAAAAAGACTATTGTTCCGTTAAAATACAATCTCAAAGAGAATTCAATGACTGAATTTGAAAGTATAAAGTTAAAGAGTCAATGAAAGGTTCACCACACTATCACTTCTTAAACCCAATTCCCACTATGAACATGGACCTGAAACGCTTTTTAAAAAAAACCAAGACATCCACAATGCAAATACACTGAGCGCTCTCACAGCTCCACATACCTTATCATTCTGCACGGATCTATCCGGCAATTATCTCATTACTGTCCGTCAGAAATCCACAAGCTTGATGTGCGTCCGGTACCTGTGAGCTTAAACCTGACTCTGTGCCTATAGAGCAGAAAGATGCTTCACAGAACGAGAATCCTGTCTCCTCCCTCTGTGCTGTCCTTAATGGCAAGGTTATCTTACACTGCAAACACATTAAAGAGTGAAACCCAACCCTCTCTGGCCTGCTGCTGTGTCTCTGTCCCTCCCAAGAGGACCTCAGATTGCGTTTGCAGCTAGCTCAAGCCGAGCTAAGCCAGATTAGCACACTGGCCTCTTTCTGCAGCATGTGTTACTGTCACACAAGACCAGCGCTGCTCAGACGACACACTCAATCACACACAGATATGTGACGAGACTCAGACATGAGCCACGCTGCTCTAACACACACCGATGGATGCACGCAAAGTCACTGTTGCTAATGGCAACGGTGTTGCTGATGCTGAGCCGGCAGGAAAAGGGAAACCCAACACCTACGTATGGCATGAGATTTCACCTCTGGGGGAATATTGACTGTTTTTTGCAGGATGCTTGCTTCATCTGTTTTCCGGAAAAATGCAACATAGTGAAACCCAGAAATTATATACAATGACTTGCGAAGGTATTCACACCCCTTCACATTTTGTTATGTGGTTGCCTTATGTTAAACTACTTTAAATTACTTTTTTTTCACATCAATCTACAATCCATACACCATAATGACAAAGCAAAAAACAGATGTCACAATTTTGCTAATTTATTAAAAATAAAAAACTGGAAAAAAATTACATTGTATCCTTTCCTGGGACACTTGAAATTTACCAGAGAAGCATTCCAATTTCGTTTGTTTCGCTTGATGTTACTACACTTCAAATTAACCTGTGGCAAATTCAATTGAATGGACATGATTTGGAAAGGCACACACACCTCTCAATAAAACGTCTAACAGCTGAAAATGCATATCAGAGCAAAAACCAAGCCATGAGGTCAAAAGAACTGCCCGTGGAGCTCAGAGAAAGGACTGTATCAAGACACAGATCTGGGGAAGCATACTAAAACAATTCTGCTGTATTAAAGGTTCACAGAAGCATGTAGCCTCCATAATCCTTAATGGACTTAGTTCAGAACAGCCAGGACTCATCCTAGAGATGCATAGAGTGGTGACCAAGAAGCTGATGGTCAGTCTAGTTGAGCTCAATAATTATATATGGAGATGGCAGAAATTTACAGAAGGATAAACATCACTACAACACTCCACTGATCTGGGCTTTATAGAAAAGTGGCCAGACTCAAGCTTCTCCACAGAAGACCTCCTCAAAAGCACCTAAAGGACTCTCTTTTAGACTGTGAGAAACGACATTCTCTGGTCTGATGGACCTCAGTTCCAAGCATCATGTATAGAGAAAACCAGGCACTGCTCATCACCTGCACAATACCATCCAAACAGTAAACTGTGGTGGTAGCAGCATCATGCTGTGGGGCTGTTTACTAAGTGGGGCAGCCAGTCTCCCCCCCCCCCCCCAGCTCTACAGCACCCCACAATTTTCCAATGTAAATCTGTGGAGAAAAATGGAACTGCAGCGCCCTGTAATTGAGAGCCACTGGGGCAGATTTCAGACTGCCCTACTTATTTTCACATTACTTCACGTAAACCTCGCTCAAATCTAGAGATGCACCGAATGTTCGGCAATTAGGGCTGCAACAAATGATTATTTTAATAATAATCGATGAATCTAACGATTATTAGAACGATTAATCAACTAATCATCGATTATTGTCATTCGCATCAAAGCCTAATCAGTAAATTTTGAACGATTATTCAGCTTTTACAATTAGTTAAAACATTGAGTTATACATATTCTAACTATAATATATAAAAAAGAAAATCACTTCAGCTTTTGAAATGGTTGTTTTAATTCACTTTGAGCCAAGTTCTCACAACTCACATCACACACAATGAGATGTTTGAATGTAAACATCTCTTGGCAGCAGTGCTAAGAGCTTCATTTGTAAAACAATAATAGGCTATTATTAGGCTAAATACTGCTTTTCTTAGAACTGAAACAGAAAAAGAGGACATTTACTTCAGGACACAAAGAATGGTAAAAAATATTAATCTGCAAATGACATCAGAATCAGAAAGATTGCAGACAAAATGACATAATATTAATCTCTTACTTGACAATTGAGCTGACAGATTCTCATTCACCTTTTAATTAACAATATGAAAAAGTAACTGACATGATATTCTTCCTAGCATCGCCTTTTGTAAGTCTTCATGCATATGGAACAAAATACAGGCAAGTGATGAGACTATAATACCTAATAGTGTTATAATAATAAAAACAGTCCTGACTCCAAGCTCGATCAAACTTTATTCTATGCTAAATAAATAATCACATTACTGTAATTATATTATTATTGTTAATATTATTACAATTATTAGTATTATTGCATTCTCTAATAAAGAGATTTACCGCTAGTTAGTTGTTTCCTCTTTAAGAGCTCCAACATGCACGTTGTGCTCCCGTGAAAAGTTTTGCCTTGCACGTCTCACTCAGCTCCTGGTTCAGTAGTTAGGGCACTGATCAGGACAAGAGTCAATGGGCTAACTCCCTGATCAGTGCCCTGACTACTGAACAAGGGAGCTGATTGAGACACAGCCTTAGTTTGAAGTTTTGAGAAACTTTCCCACATCTTGCTAGCTCAGATTTGTTTGCACTCCGTCATTCGCGCTTCTTCTACCGCAACATTTGTAAGGGCTACAATCTAGCGCTTCAGCACCGTAGCAGTCAAATCGCGATATTGCAGGCCCTTACATTAGGTCACATGAAATCAAACGGACAACAAAGATATTTGTCGACAATTTTTTATTCGTTTCAGCCCTATCGGCAATGCAGCAGGTCGGAAGTGAGGAAGCATTAAAGGTGCACTATGTGACATTTTTATCCAAAAACCACTAGGCCAGTGTTATATATTTTGTTCAGTTGAGTACTTACAATATCCCAGATGTTTCCAACTATTTGTAAATCGTGAGAAATTGCTATTTTAACCAAGTAACCGGGACGTGTGAGGGAGTCACCTATCGACTGCAGCATATCTGCATTACCCGCGGTTTCCGGTTTTATTTTGCAGAAACGCTTTACTCTCACTGCAGTGTGAACAAGTGTCATAGCAGCCGCTGAGCGAACGCACAGAGTAACGTCATAACAATTTTCAACACACTCAGATGTATCTAATATGATAAACAGAGCTGCGTTACCTCATACTCATGACCGGAAAAGCGGAAGTGGCGCCTGCGACTGTGTCATAATAAAAGTCCCACTGCTCGCGAGGTGTGTGTTCATCTTATTAACAATCGCTCCAGAGGCCTTGCTCAGCTCCACAACACTCTGTCCTGCTCTGCTTCATACTACAGTAACGTTAATAATCACATCCATGAACAACATGATTTCTGCCCGAGTCCTATCCTGATTCTTTTCCACCGGCTGTGAGGTGAAGACCACATGTCCCAAGAGTCTGCGCTCAAACTTGGCATCATCAAACTACACCTTTGTTTTGTACAGGCGATCTCTAGTGGACGGAAAAGTTACATAGTGCACCTTTAAGCCTTGTTTATACTTTTGTCTGGCTCCGCAGCGCGAGTCTCCGCTGACTGCGCTACGCGCGCCTCATCAGCTTGGCACTCTGCGATTACGTTATTTTTGCCACGCGCACCCTTGCGCTCGTGCGGACGCATTGAGTATAAACAAGGCTTAAAGAAGGCTTTAAAGTCTCAGAGAAATAAAAGGAAAAAAATAGAAAACCGCGTTCGGCTTTGGCCAATAATTTTCATTTCGGTGCATTCATCCTCAAATCCTAATGCTTGCCCATTTTTCCTGCTTCGAACACATCAACTTTAAAGGACAAAATGTTCACTTGCTGCCTAATATATCCCACCCACTAACAGGTGCCATGATGAAGAGATAATCAGTGTTATTCACATCTTAACGTTATGCCTGATCGGTGTATATATTTGTGATTTTTACGTTATTTATTTAGTCATGGTGGCCCATGTTTGCTAAGAAGCCAAAACTAATACAAATATGCACAATCTATATGATAAATAAATTATAAATTAGAATATTTATGTATTTATGGTGAATATGGAAAATAGTCAATAGTTGAAACAAAGTGGCATAATTGCCTTAATGTAGTATTTGTATTCTTTATTATGCCTATTTTCCACACTCAACATAAATAAATATCCTAATATACAATTTATTTATCATTAATTTATCATTGCATCATCAGAGAAGAGACAAGATGTTGCTGCAAGAGGGAGGGGAAGTAATTTCTCAATATGAATCTGCAGTCAACCCTATATTAATCAGTATCTAGATTTGAATAAAGAGTGAGAGTTTAATGCAAATACTGTATAACACAAATGAAATGCAAGCATAAAGCCAAATGGCACATTCCAACTTGAGTATATGTGAGAGGAAATGACCTGCAGTTATAAACACCTATCTGAAGAACGGCTGAGTTTCAGTTCATATTTCTATATATACTGTTCAGACTGTGAAGTTCCTCGAACCAGAACTGCACTACAGATGTTGTGTCAGGTTTCAGAGGGTTGAAATGAACAATTAAAAAGGAACAAATCTTTTAGTATATGCGTTGCTTCTTACATAGTACACAAGGCCGAATTTATATCACTCTCTATATCAAACTTTCCCGAACACAAACTTACGCAAACCACAAACTCTCACACAATAAAATCACTGTACTAGTGTTTCTCTCAGAGGGAAATATTACCCTTCATAGTGCTACATAAAAAATTGAATGAATCAACAAACTGCCACCATTGCTACCATTGTTGTAAAACAATGAGGAAGTTTCTCTGACTTTCGTATGTCTTCACAGAGAAAAATGTTATTTAGGGGATCTGCTGTGAATCTGTGTCAAAGTGATGTTCTGGAGATGTTAAAAATTTAATATTTTTTTGCAAGTAGATCACTGCTAGACAGGGTCTAAAATGGACACTCACCACACCAAGTGCCAAGTGGGGCAAATTTCCAGGGAAAAACCACTAAATAATTAATTCAATAATTGTCATAAGATATAAAGATATAATCTAAATAATGAATGAATTAATAAATAAATTATATATATTAATACAATTAAATAAGAAATAATATACAAAAACAAAATAAATAAAAAAAATTATAATAGTAATTGTGGAAAGGTTTCTTACCAGCTTGTTCCTCCATGCTGCTGGTGTTGCCGCCTGGATCTGCAGTCGCTATGACGTTCCAGTATGACGACATATTTCAGGCTAAAAGCTGCCGTTTCATTTAAAGGATCATTGACTGAAGATATGTGAAATGCCCCTTGAGGAACAGATTGATCCATCCATTTGCTTGTCTTAAAAACAAAATTCAGAGACACTTTAAACTCGTAGACAAGTGAAAAAGACAACATTATGTAGAGTGCTACAGAATATATATAATTTTAGAATATTCATTGCATTGTTTCATTAAAGAGAACGTACTCGGTTACTTAACATAACCTCGGTTCCCTGAGATAAGGGAAGGAGTACTGCGTCGAAGACGCCATGGGAATTCTCCTATTCTCGAATATACTGAAGTAATTTGTAAAATCACGCAGTCCTACTGCCCAGTCAAAACAGTGTCGAGACATCTCGCACGCTATTGGCTGGCCAGCAGGAACTGCATGAACCAATGGCAGAACAGCGTAATCTGAGCGAACCAATGGGCACAAAGCCCCCGAAGCTGAGCACAAGAGCCCGCGAAAGGGGCATATAAAATATGCTGTAACTGTCAAAAACGTCAGGTTAAATCGACGGAAGCGACGATCATCCGAGTCAGCACCATAGCACGGCCGTCTACGAAGTACTCCTTCCCTTATCTCAGGGAACCGAGGTTACGTTAAGTAATGGAGTACGTTCCCTTTCGAACGGTCAGTTCGTACTGCGTCAGAGACGCCATGGGAACCTGTAAAATCCCGCCGTGCTATGATAAGCGCAGTGACATGTACTCCCTCAAGTTTGAAAACTTACTAGACTCAAGACTAGAGTTACTGACACATAATTTTAATACATATAAGTCTTATACTAATGGGCTCATAGAGGCCGGTAACTATAAGGAATGTGTAAGCATTGAAGCATATGAAGGCCCCAAATGCCAACTTATGACGGGGACGGGCTTACAAGGCCGTCTAATATTCGTTAGGCCGTCTTAGTATTTTTATACAGCGAGGACTTGTGCCTGCAGTGCAGGGACATCCAGACTGTAGAATCTGGTTAAAGTAGATGGTGAGGACCAACCTGCCGATCTACAAATGTCATCCATTGAAACTCCACTAGACCACGCCCAGGAGGAGGCCATGCCTCTGGTGGAGTGAGCTTTGACACCTATGGGGCATTGGAGGCCCATAAGCCGCGTTTCCACCGCAGGAACTTTACCCCGGAACCAGGAACTTTGGGGGGGAACTCGGTGTGTTTCGACCGCAGGAACCAGGGTCTAAATGAAGTTCCGGGTAAATATTTCCCCCTCCAAACGGCCCTGCTTGCGAGGTGGGACTTTTCAAAAGTTCCCAAACTTTCGGGGGTGGGACTTGGGCGCTGAACATGCTGATTGGTTGAGCTCTCGCAGCTATTTTTTTTTCCACCGCCATATTTACAAGTCTTTTGCGAGGTGAGTTCCGTGGGTTTTGCGTTCAGTAAATATTTTTTTTTGCAACAATGGAGTTCAACAAAAAATTCGACCGATGGACCGACGACGAGGTTCAGGCTTTATTGAGCATATATGCGGAGGAGGACATCCAGCGGGAACTGGAAACGGCGACCCGCAATGAAAAGGTATAACTGAAGATATCGACTCGGTTCCAGTCACACTGGAAAACAGCGCAGAGAGAAGTTGAAGAAATTAGACAAGATTACAAGAAATTAAAGGATCATAACAACCGGAGCGGTTCCGACCGCCTGGACGCGTTGCTGGGACACAGACCGTCCTTTTCTGGCGCAGCGGTAACGAAAGACTCGGCTAGTGCGTTGTTGGAAACCATCCAGGAATCCGAGTGGGTTGAAGGTAAGTTAAATATATCATCTTGGTATCATCTATTAAACTCGTTGCAGTGTTTAAACACGTTGCAGTAACTTTTTTCAACGTGCTTTTCCAGGTGTAACGAGTGGCCCTGATGAATCGCAGGCAACGGAGACCAGCGTGTTTTCCCCCGCGGTCACCAGTACGTTATAAAGCTGACAAAAATGTGTATATATTTAAAAACTGATGTGTAATCCTTAATGGTTTTGTTGTTTTTAATTGTAAACTTAAATTGCCCATGATAAAAATTGCACACTGGGCATTGTTCAAGCTGGGCAAACAATTGTTCATTATTTGTAGTGAAAACACTTTAAATAATTAATTGATGGTTTCTATTGTTTCATGGTTGCCTTGTGTATTAATTTCCATGTGTTTCTGTGCAATTTTTCTACTTAGAGAAAAGGAAAAGGGACTGTGACTTTCTTGATGCACTGAGGGACATGGAGGATGATGCTAACCCTGCAGCATGGACAAGAACTGACCAATATATGCAGCTGTTACTGGATGGCCAGGCCGAGGAGAGATGAGGAGGCAAGATTTGGCATTCCACCAGTCAGAAGCGGAAGAAAGCTGACGGCAGCAGGGGGACTTTCAGACCGGGTTTCTGTCTGTTCTTGGACAGTTTGTCCAGTTGTTCAAGAAGTAGCCACAATGACCAGCCGCTTGAATGAAGCATTTGCTCTACCACATGTGTACTTTATATATTGTACGTGTTGGCACAGCTCTTGGACAGGTTACTGAAAAATACACTTTTTTTATATTGTTGTTTTCACATTTTATATTTTCATTTTATTGTTCTAGTAATTTATTTGTCTTTGCACACTTTTATTTTAATTTTGTAAGAACTAATCTGTCTAAAATAAAGTAAAATGTGTAAAATGTCACTGTGTCTTTAATTTCCACATTCTAACTATATAACCACATTCTAATTGTATTCATATAGTGTAGGAAGCAAATAAAAGGGCTGCTGCTCGCAAGTCTTTCTGAATATGCACAAACATATCTAGAAAACCCAAATATTATATTTTTAAATGTATAACTATGTGAATGTAGTATAATAACTTATAACCACAACTTAAGTGAAGCCATAAGTGTGGTCCTGCTTCATTTCAAATTTAAGGAAGAAGTCTCTAATATTATGCATTTAATGAAGCATATTGTAATACTAGTCATGTGATTTTTTTTTTTTTTGTGAATGTTAAGAGATGTTATTGTGATAAAAAATAAAATACTTGCAGTCTAGTACCTAATCTTTCAACCGCTTAATTCAGTCTATTGTTTTCATTCAATTAACTTTTCACACATCTGTCATGAATGACTGAAACCTCATTATCCTTTTATAGAAAATATTTTTTTTTGGAATTGAGCTATTACAACACATTCAGATTTTGGATTGCCCATCATCCCATTTTGCATTAAAATGGTCAAACCAGGTGAAAGTGCACGTTTAAATAAGCAGTGTTGGTAATGTGTGTACATATAATCAGCAAAAGCAGCGCTGCTTGCATCACCTACACTTGTTATTGTTGCAGACAGTATCGCGCAAAAGTGATTCATGTCCGTCGGTGACTGGGAGGAGCAGTCGCGCGCATTCCCACGTCACCGGACTAATTTGCCTAATCTCCCCGGTACTTTAGACCGCGGTGGAAACGCAGATTGTAGCAGGTCTGGGGGAGAAAAAGTTCCTGGGAAAAAAGTTCCTGGTACAAATAGTTCCGGGTAATTTCGGTGGAAACGCGGCTATAGTGTCATATGCTAACGCTATCGCGTCCACTAGCCATCTGGCTAGGTTTTGTTTGGTGACCGGAAGTCCCTTAGTTCGGTCACCAAAACTCTAAAGTGGGAGGACCGCTCAATATATGCTCCAAGCGCCCTAACAGGGCCGAGCAGGTGTAACTGTCTCTCATCCTCTGAAGTGGGGAGGGCAGAGAGAGTGATTACCTGTGCTTTGAACGGTGTTGAAAGCACTTTAGGTACATAACCATGCCCTGGTTTGAGGATGACTTTAGAATCGCCTGGGCCAATTCTAAACATGACTCGTTCACAGATAACGCTTGAATGTCACCTACACGCTTAACAGATGCCAGTGCTAATAGCAGGGCAGTTTTCAGCGAAAGCGGCTTTAATTCAGCCGTCTGCAACGGCTCGAAGGGAGGTCTTTTTAGTGCTCTTAGGACCAATGAAGGTCCCAGGATGGCACCGTAGAAGGGAGAGGGGGGTTAAGCCTCCTGGCTCCTTTTAAGAATTTTATGACCATGTTGTGTCTGCCTGATTGGCCAGCTATAGGCGTATGAGATGCGGAGATAGCTGCCGTGTAGACTTTGAGTGTGGATGGAGTGTGTCCTGCATCCAACATCTCTTGTAGAAAAACGAGAATTTGTGATATCTCGCATGACACTGGGTTATAGTTCCTGACTGAACACCAGTAAGAGAACACTGACCATTTAATGGCATAGAGACGTCTAGTAGACGGATAGTAGATGGTGCTCAAGACACTCACTGGGAGGTTCTCAAGCCCCCCTTGAGTGGCCAAACATGTAACACCCACAATTTTGGGGTGGGGGTGCCAGATTGTCTCGTTCGCCTGAGAAAGGAGATCTTTCCTCAGGGGAACTGGCTGATAGTAACTGAATCAACTCGGGAAACCTGATGTGGGTTCGCCAGAGTGGAGCCACTAGCAGGACTGTGTGCTCGCATTCCCTGATCCTTTTTCAAATCTGGGGAATGAGCAGTACTGGTGGAAAAGCATAAAGTATGCAGCTGGGCCATTCGTGGGCCAGCGCATCCTTGCTCTTTGAATAGAATAGATTGGGCAATGACAGTTGTCTTCGGAGGCGAAGAGGTCGACCTCTGCCCTCCCAAAAACACTCCATATCGTTTGAACTGTTTAGGAATGGAGGGCCCATTCCCCCGGGGACACGAGGCCCCTGGAGAGCATGTCTGCTCCCTGGCTCAGTCTGCCGGCACATGCACTGCTTTCAGTGAATGTAATTTGCCTTTTGCCCATAGGAGGAGATGTCTGACCTGTTGGTTGAGCCATCTCGACCTGAGCCCGTCTTGGCGGTTTATGTAGGAGACCACAGTCGTGTTGTCCGTGCGGGCTAGAACATGGTGACCTGAGAGACGTGGTAAAAAAGTCTCGAGGGCTAGCACTACTGCCAGCATTTCTAGACAGTTTATGTGCAACCGTGACTCCGTGCTCGACCATGAGGCGAAGGCCGGTTCGTCCTCGTACAGAGCACCCCAACCCGAGTTGGAGGCGTTCGTGGTGACCACCATCCGTCTGGAAACTGTTTCCAAGTGACCTCGGGGCCAGGGCTTTGACACAGCCACGGTCCACTTTGATCCAAAGCTGGCCTGAATGCCACGCTTGGGAAGGAACCTGTGATTTCAGCCAGTACTACAGGGGGCGCATGAGCATCATACCCAGCGGAAGTACTGGAGAAGCTTTTGCCATTAGGCCTAGCATTCTCTGAAATTTTTAGGGGTCTGTTGTTCCCATTTTGAATGAACATGCAAGCTGCTGTGTAGTCAAAGCGCGCTCGTCCGATAGCCACGCCCTCATTTGGGCTGAGTCTAAAATCGTTCCCAGGAAGGAGGTTCTCTGCCTGGGAAGCAATGAGCTCTTGGCTGTATTTATTAGACCCAGGCATTCTAGATGGCTGAGTAGCACAGATTTGTGAGATTTTATTTCTTCCTCTGACTGGGCCAGTATGAGCCAGTCATCGAGGTAGTTCAGAATGCGCATTCCCGCTTGTCTTAAGGGGGAGAGAGCTGCATCCATGCACTTCGTGAAAGTGTGGGTGGCCAGGGACAGGCCAAATGGCAGGACTGTGTACTGATAAGCCTTCCCGTCGAACGCGAATCTCAAAAACGGTCTGTGACGTTGGATAATTTGGATATGAAAGTAAGCATCTTTCAGATCCAATGAGAAAAACCAGTCCATCGGACAGATTTGCGCGATGATCTGTTTTAATGTCAGCATTCTGAAAGGCCGTTTGATAGAGCCTAGTTCAGGTGTCTGAGATCTAAGATGGGCCTGAGGCTGCCATCTTTTTTGGGAACAAGGAAGTAGCGGCTGTAAAAAACCTGACTCGCTCTGAGCTGGAGGCACCGCCTCTAACGCTTTTATTTTATTTTAATTATCAATAGGCTCTCTACTTCGGTTTTGAGGACGTGAGTCACGTTGCTCTCCACCGAAGTGTGCGTTATGCCCGTGAAACGAAGGGTTTGCGAGCGAATTGGAGCGAGTATCCTTGTTGAATTGTTTTTTTTTTATTTATTGAACTCGCCTTTGTGGCGGTAGAATGCAGGGGAGCACGCATTAAAGCGGACTTGTAGTTTACATACATTGCATGAAAAACATTCAGAACAGTATTTTTCTCCCTGACCGGAACAAAAACGGGCCGTGGGGAGAGAACTCGGAGTCTTTTGGGAGGCGGACCGGCCTGGGCGGGACTCAACCCTCCTCTCTTCCTGATCAACCTGTCAGGGCTGTTTTCTGTGTTCAGTTTTGGATAAGGGCCCTGTTCAGATGTCCGCCTGTTGGTTTGATGTTTGTGACACTGTGCGGACAGCACTTATGTGTAGCGGCGCAAACTTGTAGTGGGCGCGCGCTCTACATATAGAGCGCTCTCGGCGTGAGCGATAATCTGTGAGAACAGTGCTTATGAGCAAGGTGCACGTATTTTAGTAAGGTCGTTGTTAAAAACAGCGCTGATGTGCAGGCGAGCATGTTTGACAACAGGCTAGTTGACTGCAATATTTTCATCTCCAGTCGCCTGAACCGAGGGGATTGAGAGAATGTAAAGTAAGTCTGTAGTGGTAATCCGACCACAGCAGGACTTTTGAGTGGTTCTATAGTGCTGAATTAACAGTGCTTATATGCAGGGGTACACCCTATGTAGGGGACACACTGCCTGCAGTCATAACAGAGGAAAGAACTCTTAATTGTTTATTAGGATCGCCGTTAATACAGCGTTCTGTGTACAGGCGTGCATGTTTTATAACAGGCTCGTTTACTGAGAGAAGTGGTAGAGGGCTTGGCCACCATTCACTAAATTGAGACTCACTGAGAAACCTGTGAGAGCGGGGCTCGAACCGGCAACCCTGTACCAGCAGAGGGCGCGGCTTTGACGTAGGTCGATATGTTTTTCTCAGTATTGTACAGAAAGGATACACCAAAGAGCGCAGGGGAAAGGCGTGACAGCTCGCGGGATCGCTGGCGATTTGAGCGCGCTGAAATACAGCAGGCTCCTGACTCTCGCAGGACGTCCGGGCTAGTTAGCTCGCTATTCCGCTGCAGGCTCGTCAATTCACAGTGAAGGTGGTGTAGTTTATCAGCGAGGACTGTAGATCGTCGCTGAAGGAGATTAATCTGACGTTTTTGACAGTTACAGCGTATTTTATATGCCCCTTTCGCAGGCTCTTGCGCTCAGTTTCGCGGGCTTTGTGCCATTGGTTTACTCAGATTACGCAGTTCCCACTGGCCAGCCAATAGCACTGCGTGATTTTACAAATTACTTCAGTATATTCGAGAATAGGAGAATTCCGATGGCGTCTTCGACGCAGTACGAACTGACCATTCGAAACGGAAACACTGATAGCAGCAAGAAAAACATAAACAACTATTTGACAAAATTACTTTTTAATACACATTACTGGTGTTATTCATTGGTGCAGGATGTTTAAAAGCAAAACATTGTCTTTATGAACCCTTACTTTTGAAGTCCAATATTCTTTGGAAATAGGTCATTTTACAATGATTTGAATATTAACAATTACAGAAAGGGAACAATACCAGTGGCATCTGGCACATTCTAATTTAGTTCCTCGAACATATGCCACTGCCATCTTTTTTATAGAAGTCCAATCTAAAGGAAGTCTGCTGGTGGTAACTTGCTTTCGATTGTAAGAGCTAGATGTCAGCTCATCCATATACCAACTGTCCATTCGAACAATTATTCTAAAGTCTACAATCCACCACAAGGAACTGATGTTTTCCAGAGCTGAAGCGTAGTGCCAGGCTGCCAGCTAAAGAAGTGACTCATTTTTCCTTGGCTTGAGGTCATTGGTCATTTGGTTACAAACAAAACAAGCTTTCTTTAGCGAGTTACAGTAGGCTACATTGAATTCTAATGAGTGACCACTGCAACGCTGGTACGGCCAGACACATTTTGACTCACATTTTGCAATTAAATGTTTTGAAAGTCCCATGCAATATCATGGAATTTCGAGCACTTTAAAATACCATGGTAAACATTAGTACCATGGAAGTCTCAAATGTTCCATCACCAATTTACCATGGTACTACCAATACTTTACTGGCTAGGCGTATATACCCCAAATATTAACGTTTACAACTTCTGTTTAATCAAGTAGGAGAGACCGGGGCTAGTTGTCACACTTACTCCAGTGATTAAATATTTCCAATGATGGGTATATTTTTAAACGTCAGATTTTGTACTATGGACACAAACGTTCAAGACTTGAATACAGAAATATATAGGCTATATAACTGTTAGTACCCAGGAAAACACATTTAGCCTTAAAACTCAATATTATTGATCTGACTGAACTGACAACTGAGCTAGATGATGACATCACTGTTTTTCCTGCAGAATTGCTTTACAGTAATGAACTAATTTAATAATTTATGATCAACTGAACTGAATCAACACTGAATTGACTTTAGCTGAACAATAATAACACCATTTTCTTTTAAAGCCGCAATGCACTGTTTGCATCTTTATTTTCCTGCACTTGTAAAGCTGCTTCGAAACAATCTGTAAAGCGCTGTATTTAAAGGTGACTTGACTATTGAACACACACGACCCAATAGCAGGACATATTGTCACAAAAAATATTGTCACAGTGCAATGGAAATATGTTTTTTAGGCCGCTTTAAACATTAAAATAATCACGAAACAAAACAATTCATGAACAGCAACAATTTAACACGGGGTTGAAACTAACCAGAAAAATCGCTGCTATAGCAAACAAACACACGTCAAACCTCAGCTTTACTTGTCGATGTTACCAAGCTCCCCAGTTTGTTGAATGAATGTTACAGATTACATTTACAATATCCCACATACACAACCTCACCTGTACTGCAAACACTGCAAGGCGCGCTAACTGGTCTCGCACGACGCATGGATTATTATTGCAAGCGTTCCAAACCAAACTAGACTTGTTAAATTGCGTCGCGACGCAGACAGTGTAGACGAGGAATACATGTGGTGTAGTCAACATTATAAGAAAGTTCAGTGTACTTACCAAACTCTTGAATACATGATATATCCTGCAAAACCGTGGAATAAAGCGTGGCTCCTCAGATGCTTTCGGTTTGGATCGGTTTCGTAGACGCTCACGGATCAAACCAGATTTCTACTTCCTGATCTGAGGGACAATCTTTCCTGAGGAGTTGAGAGAGAGTCCGCCGCTCATTGCACACACATGCTAACCTGCTGGGGACTTTCCATAGACTTCTATTGTTTGAGTCAATTATATTTCTGTATCGTAAACGTAACCCTCACAAAAACCTATCTGCATTTTCACATTTCCAACAAGACATTAATAAACATGTCAGTTTATTAAGCTATTTTCCTTGTTGGCTGCGTGTCCATATTGTGTTTCTGTTGTTATGTAGGCTACACTCACATTACCTGTTTATATTATCAGCGAAACATGATTTGCTGGACGTTTTCAGACGTAGCTATTATCAAGCCTATCTATAAAAGTAATATTTTAAACTAATACATAGTTAATTTAATATCACTCACAGTTTCTTGTAATATAAAGGTTTTATTATTATGCATTGTCATAATTACAGCAAAAATACCAGCTGCAGGTCTTTGAAGTTTGAGATCCACATATCTCAACCAGATCTTGTAAAAACAAACTGTATGCAAATACACAAAGTTGCAAATGTGCTGTCCCTTTGTATAGCTACTCACATAGGAAGTGATTGAGTTAACCTCAAATGTTTGTGCCACTAAACCAAATTACATCTAGGTAGCTTATAAAATTCTCTTCAAATCTCTTTGTATTTATGTACTTTCTTAGAGTAGCCTATATTTCGCACCACTACAGCAGATCAAAATGACAATAAACCGTTACTTCATATGATATTTTATTCATTGATTCAGATTCAGTTTTTTTTTTAAATCAATAGCTATTTAATAAGTCAAAGTAAACAATATAGTTTAAACAATTACATAAATTCACTCAGATGATGTGAATGTATATTTACAAAATGAAATCACTGTTAATGCTAATTATACATTAACACATGCAGTTGTCCATATACAGTGCAGAAAACAATTCATCATTTCAATTTGCATTCAGCATCACAAAGTGAATGTAGTAACAGAAATTATTTAAGACAGCTTTGAGGCAGTTTGCAGGACCATTAGTGAATTTCAATCCAAAAACTTGCTTTTTATACACAACAGACTATACTTGGTAACAATATTTTGTTTTTAGCTGCCATGCATGCCTTGGTTTTGATTAAATATTGCAGTATTTATTATAAAGGATTTATTCGTGCACATCATTATTATATTTTTTTAATTCATGTGCAATCTTAATCTTTGATCAAAATAACTTCCCCTCCCTCTTGCAGTGACATCTCTTTTCTGATGATGCGTTTACCGGCATTAGGGCGGGACAACCTGTCACTCATTTGAGATCAACCAATAGCAAACCACAAAAATTCAACCATTCAATCAATTCCCCATGGACAAAATCAAGTCCCGCCCTACATTTTTTTTCTGTTTGAGAAGCCCTTTCACTTGTCACAATAGGGAAGAAAAGCTTTGTGGCCACTTTAAGACCGTTTAATCAAGTGAAGTCGCCTGCATTTATAAAGCACTTTATACAATACAGATTGTTTCAAAGCAGCTTTCGGCTGTTGTTCAGCTGAAGTCAGTTCAATGTTGATTCAGTTCTGTTGTAAAGATCATCAATTATTAAATTAGTTAGTTAATTAGTCTTGCAAAAATGATGTCATCGTCCACCGCAGCTCAGTTCTCATACAACAGTGTCAGCACAGTCAGATCGATAATATGTTGAATGTTAAGAAGAATTGAATCTCCAAATCAAAAGAAGCAAAGCCTGTGTGTATGTGTTCAGCAAGGCAATCAAACAACAATGGTTTGCATGTGAATCTATTGCAATAAAACATACTTAACTCGGATATATATTTCTTATATTAGTAAATATTGAGAGATGATGGATGACTTGGCTTGATTTTTAAACATCCAAATTAAATAAAAAAATAAAAAACACAAACTTTCTTTTAAATCTGTACAGCACATCTACATCAAATAAACAATAGAAAAAGAACTGAAATGAGAGCGATGGTTAAAGCCAGAGTTTCTTCATCCGTAGGCTGACAGATGCTGTTATGAACACAGATAGATGGTGGAGCCTCAGATCACAGTTTGAGCTGCTCGCTGAGTCTAATAGTGATGGCTTTGACCTCGGTGTACTCGGCCAGTGCATACTCACCCCTGCACACACACATTAGAAGGAAATGTACATGCATAATCCAAATCGACAGAAAACTTGACAAGACTCTTATCATGAGGCATATGCCCATGCATGTGCAAAGAGAGTGTTTACCGAAGTCTTAAAGGTACAGCAGGTAAAACTGCTTGTTTATTTCTAAGATTTGAGATTAAGGGCCCTATTTTAACAACGGTTTAGTTTATCGACGGAAAAGACGGTCTGCGCGCCAGCCACATGGTCCAAAAGGGTTGTACCTAGTCTCTTAATGAGTCATGGGTGTGTTTTGGGCGTAACATGCAATAAACCAATCAGAGTCTCATCTCCCATTCCCTTTAAAAGCCAGTTGCGCTTGCACCATGGTGGATTCCCTATTTACATGGTGGAATTTGCAAGCGGAAAGACTGAATGCTTCTCCGGAGAGGAATCCTTTAATTTTTAATATTTAAAAATGTTTATGTGCTGCTGCGCGTCCCTGTGTGTATGCATGTTGTGCCCCCGCCTATAGGCGCATATTACTAACGCGCCCTTTAACTAACACAAAAAATACTGCGTTTTAGACCAGGTTTTTGTTGGTCAATGGCGCAGTCGTTTTCAGTTGCCTCAAAATAGCAACGCGCCAACAATGCACCTGAACACACCTCGTTTTCATACCAGCATGCCCATGGCTGAAGTGGACGTGAAAAACGATAACCGTGTCGGGCTGAAACTAGCAAAAAACCCTTGCACCAGGTGTATGATAGGGCCCTAAGAGGGTGGAAAATGGTCATGAAAAAAAAAAAACTATGATCCAAAAATCTAAAAACTAACATTACATAACAAGTAGACATTAGGGAGAAAAAACAAGTACAACCCCAAATCAGAAAAAGTTGGGACAGTATGGAAAACGCAAAAAATAAATAAATAAGTGATTTCTAAATTTACTTTGACTTGTATTTCATTGCAGACAATATGAACACAAAATATTTCATGTTTTGTCTGGTCAACTTCATGTCATTTGTAAATATGCATCCTTTCCTGTCATTCAGACCTGCAACACATTTCAAAAAAAGTTGGGACAGGAGCAATTTAGGGCTAGTAATGAGGTAAAATGGTTAAATAATGATGTGATTTGAAACAGGTGATGTCAACAGGTGATTGTAATTATGATTTGGTACAAAGGCAGCATCCAAGAAAGGTCTAATCCTTTAGGAGCAAAGATGGGCCGAGGATCGCCAGTTTGCCAACAAATACGTGATGAAATTATTGAAATGTTTAAAAACAATGTTCCTCAAAGAAAGATAGGAAGAGATTTGGATATTTCACATTCAACAGTGCATAACATAATTAAAAGATTCAAGGAATCTGGAGGAATTTCAGTGCGTAAAGGACAAGGGCGCAAGCCTAAGTTGAACAACCGTGATCTCCGATCCCTCAGGCGGCACTGCATCAAGAATCGTCATTCATCCATAAGCGATATCACCACATGGGCTCAGGACTACTTTGGCAAACCTTTGTCAAGTACCACAATACGTAGTTACATCCACAAATGCCAGTTAAAACTATACTGTGCCAAAAGGAACCCCTATGTTAACAGTGTCCAGAAGTGCCGTCGACTTCTCTGGGCTCGGAGGCATCTGGGATGGACCATCACACAGTGGAAACGTGTACTGTGGTCAGATGAATCAGTATTTGAGGTATTTTTTGGGAGGAATGGACGCCGTGCCCTCCGGACCAAAGAAGAAAAGGATCATCCAGACTGTTACCAGCAACAAGTCCAAAAGCCAGGGTCTGTCATGGTATGGGGTTGTGTCAGTGCCCTTGGCAAAGGTAACTTGCACTTCTGTGAAGGCACCATTAATGCTGAAAAGTACATAGAGATTTTGGAGCATAATATGCTGCCTTCAAGAAGACATCTTTTCCAGGGACGTCCATGCATATTTCAACAAGACAATGCAAAACCACATTCTGCACACATTACAAAGTCCTGGCTGCGGAGGAAGAGGGTACGGGTACTTGACTGGCCTGCCTGCAGTCCCGACCTGTCTCCAATAGAGAATGTGTGGCGCATTTTGAAGCGCAAAATGCAACAACGAAGACCCCGTACTGTTGCCCACCTTAAGACTTGTTTGCAGGAAGAATGGGACAAAATTACACCTGAAACACTTCATGACTTGGTGTCTTTAGTCCCTAAACGTCTTTTAAGGGTTGTGAAAAGGAATGGCAACATTACAAAGTGGTAAATGCTTCACTGTCCCAACTTTTTTTGAAATGTGTTGCAGGTCTGAATGACAGGAAAGGATGCATATTTACAAATGACATGAAGTTGACCAGAAAAAACATGAAATATTTTGTTTTCATATTGTCTGCAATGAAATACAAGTCAAAGTATATTTAGAAATCACTTCTTCTTTTTTTTATTTGCGTTTTCCATACTGTCCCAACTTTTTCTGATTTTGGGTTGTAATAAAAATGTATGTTCATATTATTAGACAGTTATGAAACAAGGTAAACACAAACAGAATGGTGTATCAGCACTCACAGCTCTCGGCCGTTTCCTGACATCTTGTAGCCTCCGAATGGAGCTTGAGCATGCAAGGCATTGTAGCAGTTCACCCTGGAGAACAGAAAGAAACATGACCTTTGACCTCACATGGAAAATTTCTGCTCATGTCATTTATGTATATACGGTAGTGGTCAAAAGTGATGTCCGACCTAGGAAAATTGGCTTATTCAAGTCAAAATTTAACAACCTAGCATTGGTTGGTGTAAGGTATGTTCGTAGGAGACAAATGGAGTTTTTAACAATACCAAAGGCATGCATGGCGCCAAAATGGTATAGGGCATGTTGGAAGGATCTACAAAGTTTCTGGCATATTGAAAATGGACCAATACTTGGGAATCAAATTAATGATTGATTGTTTTATTTATATATCAGCTATTCTGCTCTATAGATATCGGTATCAGCCACTAAAAAAAACATTGTTCCATCACTAGATTTTGTATTTACTTTTGAATTTGAAATTATAAATTACAGTTAGTGAATTTTTACAGTGTAAAAGCTTACAAATGAACTGCAAGAGTTTAATGCGTCTCCTACCAGACGGTTCCAGTTTCCAGGGCCGCAGACACGCTCAAGGCGCGATCGATGTTACGCGTGAACACGGCTGCCGTCAGGCCGTACTGTGAGCTGTTGGCCCTGTCGATCACCTCCTCCTGCGTCTTAAACTTCATGATGCACTGAACCGGCCCGAAGATCTGTGAAATACACACATCAGTGTAAAACTAATGCCCAGGTCCTTAAACGAATAGTACATGCTAATAATAGTTATGCCATTATTTACTCACTCTCATTCCAAACATGTGTGCTGAAAAACTAAAGGAGTTATTTTCCCATTCAACAAAAGTTCATAATGATCATGTCTTTCAAGCATCATAAAGGATAAAAAAGCACACAATATTATCATACGACTTTTACACTTTTATGATACATTTATGGTGATTTTTTGTCCTTTTTTATTCATAGCCAAATGCATATTTTCAAACATCAGCAACAGTAAAATGGGTGGCTAACTGTGTGTTCTTATTAAAGGAAATCCATTCTCATGATATGGATTATTATTATTATCATTATGTTATTATTGCTGCAACTGTTGATACATATGATTAGAAACATGAATGGAATTTATAAATATAGGGTATATAGATATGTCAGCGTGCCGGTCTGATCAGCTCAGGGTTTGTTCAGTCCTTTGTTTGTCTGGACCACATGGCTGACACCTTGGGTTTGTGTTCTCATGCCATGTGCTCTATTGTCTGTTGTTACTCCGCACCTCTTTTTCCCTTATCATCTCACTATCTTAAGTCAAAGTCAAAGTCAAAGTCTGTGCCCCCGTGTCAACAAGCTTGGCCCCCCCTCTGTCCCCCCTATATTTGGAATCATATCGCACCAAACAATTTTCTGAAACTGTTTGCAATGTGCAGTTTTTGCTGTGGCGGTATGTGATGAAAAGAGTACTTTATTGTGTCATAACCAATAACCAATGCAGAGAAGCAATGAGGAAGCTGCGCGCTGTGGTGCTCAAGTGATGTTTGTTTATGAATGACTCGTCGCTCAGTCTAGTTGCTACGCACTTGATTATAGATAAAATAAGCTCTCTTTATACACGTTGTGTTGTGTGTAACTTCACCCATATGCAGCAGTGATAGCCTACAGTAGATTAATTTTACTGACTTGACGACTTTGAATTCCATTCAGTCATTTCGTTCATTTAAACATACTGGTAGTTCAAATATATATTTTCAATGGCTAATTTCTCCGAACACGTCCACATATGTAATCTTTGATCATATTCCGAATTAGTAAGATACAACCAAAGATAAATTATGACCAACGCAATGAAAGAACCGTTCATGTGCGATGACAGAGACGTGTTTCACCACAGAGATAGGCACACCCGAGAAAAGATACATAAAATAATATAATTTCAGTCATGTTCACATAGAGAGAAATAATATTATTTTATCCAATTGTCCAGTGTTGCTTAGAGCAGTGTTTCCCAACCGGGGTGCCGTCTGACGAGAGCAGGGTGCCGTGTAGAAGTCCTTCAAATATTTTTATTTTGCTTCACATTTTTCAAATAATTCTCTCTTTGTAAACTTTGTTCCATGCATGCGAGTGCTGCCGTATGTTCGAATATGACCAGTCATTTTCTCCGTCATCAACCGGGTGTAGTGCCAGAAGACGCGAATGAGAAGTTGCGCGCGCTGTGAGAACATTTGTCTCCGTGCACTCATCCGAAAGCGCGCACACGTCTCACAGCGCGCAAATATTGAGTTATCTTTCAAGTCTCGCTCTTGAACGGAAAAACTCACACAAAAAGTATGTCAACATGTCCATCTTGTGTATTCTAGCTGACATAGTCTGTATATGCCTTAAGTAAACTTTATACAGTCGAGAAAGACAACGCATATCCGAGCATTAGGTCTTAAAGGGGCAGTAGCCTTTATTGCTGTCTGTTTAATGTCAAACAACAAAAGACAAGGACATCACTCACTGCTCTTGATTGAATAGCTTTTGTAAGTTTAATAGAATTAATCTTTCATTTATACAGTCAAATATGCTGTTATTTTACATTTGATCAATTTCTGTACCTGAAAACTAATGTTTGACGTAGGCCTACCTGAAAAACCTGAAAAGCATAGTTTATTTTATTAGTATCTTTGCGCAATAGTATTTATTTGTGCTGCTGCTTGTATTTAAATTATTTGTTCTTATTTTCTTTATTTTTATTTGACAGTAGTCCTTTTTTCCCTGAACATGGCAAATACTGAACCGTACTGAAACCGTGAACCTAAAACCGTGATACAAACCGAACCGTGAGCAATCTGTACCGTTACACCCCTAGCGTAACGTATGCGAGGGGGTGCCACAAAATGGAGAACATTTTTAAAGGGTGCCATGACTGAAAAAGGTTGGGAAACACTGGCTTAGTGTATGTTTGTTTTAAAGCCAATGCTAACTTTGCGAAGAGTCCGGTAACAGAGAGCAGGTAAAACATGTAAAATAAATGGTTTAGTTTTACTTTTATAAATTGAGCATGATCATATTACAGATACATTACTTTTCAAATAAATAAATTAACTTGAAATTATTTTACTTCACGTGTAGAGACTGCAGAGTGATACAGTACATGGCCAAATAAAAAAGACTTTCAATAATCCGGAAAATAAATGAAAGGGTTAGTTCCCCCAAAAAGAAAAGAAAAACACCTAATGTAACCCACCCTCATGTTGTTCCAGAAACCTGTATTAGTTAGATGTCGTTAACCAAACTATGCCAGTGCCTCTTAGTTAGAATGTCGGTAAAATTCAAGTTATGCAGCAAAAATGCCCCTGTTTGAGTTTTAGTCTCAGAGCGTTTTTACACTGGGCACGTTTGTTGTGGTCCGCATCAGAGTGCGTTCTACACTGCAGGCTCCCTCTTGCTCGTATCCAAGGTAAATCATCAACACTATCATCCCTTACATGTGTTTTATTGAACTAAATACATCGTCATCTGATAAAATGCATGTGCAGGTTACTTTTCTTGCGCACCCGAGTCCTTGTTGCTTTCACATTCACATGAATCTCGGCACAGCTCGAGTGCAATTTGCGCAACCAAACTCAGACCAGCTCCTTCAGGTAGTCTCGAATTCAGTTCCCCTGAGCTCAGCTCACCCGGGTCCACATGACAACTTTCACATTACCAATTATTCGAACTAAACTGCCAGTGTGAAAACGCCCTCACATTTACTTCATGATATAGACTACAGTATAAGCAATATAACAAGAGTTATGCTTTTTCCAGAATAGCATGAGTGCAAATGCGATACTGATCTTATAGCCTACAACAGTTTAATAAAATAAATAAGTTAATATTGTGTTTACATTTCTGTAAGGGATTTTACATTTCTTATGTTAACATAAGAAAGTCATATTTGGAACGACATGGGAGTGAGTAAATGGTGATAGAATTTTCATTTTTAGGTAAACTATCTATTTAACTACTGATTAAGATAAATGTTAACGTGTGCCCCCTAAAAGCACAAGTGGCCCCTGCCTGGCCCCCATAGTTTCCGTGGTCTAGAACCGCCACTGTTCATCAGTGAGCTAGCCTATCTCGTTTTCCTTGGACTGTATTCATTTCTTCCCCAGTGTTGCTGTTTGGATCTGTTCAGCCATTCGCTCGGGACTTTCTTGTAGCTGGCTGGAAGCCTTCAAGTTCCCCTTCTGACTGTGGCCTCACTATTCCTCTTTTACCATCCTGACTATATATAAATACACACATATATTTCACTTTTGAACCTCTTTCTTTCTTTTTAATATGTATTGTATACTGTATTTATTTGATTTGATCAACAATTGATCAGGCCATCTGAGGACAGACACAGATCACAGGTCTATAATGCCACAATCCTCCATCAGGTGGCACTATAGGACACAAATTCAGATTCCTGTCTCCTGGGCCCAGTTGTTCAAAATTAATCTGATCGGATTGGATCAGAAATGGGTTGTTCAAAATGGGGGAAAGAAGGATTCTAAAATCAGATTAGGTCACAAAATCCAATCTTGGTTTTGATCTGGATCAAATAGTCAGATTGTGTTGTTCAAAACTTTTTAGTGAGATTGAGATAACCTTGATCCAAAAAACAAAACAAAAACAGGATTACCCTGATCCCAGCAGAACGAAAATTATTAAAACTTGTACAATGGTCAAATTACAATATTTGTAACATGTAATTTTTTTATTTTTACTCTTGATTAGTTTACCTATTAAAGTAATAAATTAGAAGTAGACATTAGGCTACTAGACTTTCAGTACAGTAAAGTAAAAAATTAGCTTTTGGCACAATAAAATAATCCCCCAAACAGATGTCAAAATCCAAAAATAATAATATTTAATTTTAAGTGTTTTTTTTATTTACCACTGTATATTTATCACTGTACAGGAATCTGTATTTGTTATTTATCACTGTATATACCATTTTCACAGTCATCAGAGATGAACCAGTCGAAAGTAGTTTCTAACAACTGCATCCCTTATTTAATTTGTTTGTTTTTGTTATGGGTCACATGGGGGGCTACATAAACCCAAAAGGGACATGGTGATGGAAGGAAAAATATGCTTATAAGTTTAGGGTACAATTCTCACGATTAACTAGTTGCTTATTAGCATGCATATTACATGGATATTGGCTGTTCATTAGTACTTATAAAGCGCACATATTAATGCCTTATTTTGGATGACCATATTCTACATCCCGTAATCCTACCAATACATAAACTTAACAACTACCATACTAACTATTAATAGGCAGTAATTAGGAGTTTATTGAGACAAATTTGTAGTTAATAGTTAGTTAAAGGGGTGGTTGCATGCATTTCACTTTTTTAACTTTAGTTAGTGTGTAATGTTGCTGCTTGAGCATAAACAGTATCTGCAAAGTTACAGCGCTGAAAGTTCAATGCAAACGGAGATATTGTCTTTTAAAGTTATGGCAGTTTATTGCCTACAAAAACGTCCAGTTTGGACTACAACAAGCTTCTTCCCAGGTTGGTGATATCATAAACCCTTGCTATTAACATAAACACTGCCCCCGCGAACACGCAACAAAGTGGGAGAGGCCACGTCGCAGTCATTGGCCATCTAACCAATCTAAGACCATTGCGTGTTTCGGAGGGATGGGCTTCATAGAAGCAGGAAGCAAACGAGCCATTCAAAGGACAGTGGAGACAGCGGTGTGGAATAGGGGTAAAATATACGAAAAAATACTGCGTTTTTAAAAAAAAGAAGTATTAAGACATGTTATACTGCGCCCCATAAACACAACCAAGCCTAGAAAAAAACCACGGAACCACCCCTTTAATAGTAAGAATTGGACCCTAATCTAAAGTGTGACCCTTGAGTTCTTTGCGAATTAACACTACGTTTCTTGGGGGAATGCAAAACTTTTGCGAGAACGCAAATGCATTAAAATATTACATTTTTCTCCCATTTAATTTTTTTCCCATCACAATGTCCCTTTAGTGGGGGTCTGATTGTTATGGAAGGCAATGTTTGTTTATTTGCTGTTTTCTTTCTCTTGTGACCCCACATTGACTCTTCTACCTGTCGTTCTTTACATAGCTAGCAGCCTACATTGTGAAATGTAACCCCTTTTTGGAGTACCGGTAATCCAGATTTGGTCAATTAAAAAGTGTCAGCGTGATCCATTGGATCAGCATGATCCAATCCTATTTTGCTTTGTAAAACTGGCACAAAAGTAAACTAGATTACCTGATCCTGGATAGCAAACATAATTCTAATCTAGATTAATCTGTTTGAACTGTTGCCCTAAAGATCTCTATAGTTAGTTCAAAATTTATATTTAGTTGAGTCATGAAACTCCAGGTCCTTTACATACAATCTGCAAGCAATCATAGGATCATCGTACCTCTTCTTTGGCGATACGCATGTGGTCTTTGATATCAGAGAAGATGGTTGGATGCATGAACAGACCCCTGTCTTCCACTGCACAGCCGCCACACTCCAGCTTCGCCCCTTCCCTCTTCCCACTGTCCACCAGTGCCAGGATCTTATCAAACTGATGCTGGTCAATCTGACAGAAGAGCAGAAATACATAAAGAAACTGCATACAAGAAGAAAAAGTTCAAGTTAATGAGTAAACTGAGTGATCACCTGCGGCCCGTGTGAGGTTTGCGGTTCCATAGGATCTCCGATGACTATATTCTTGGCTCTTTCCACACTGAGACGCACAAACTCATCATAAACCTGCTCTTCCACATACACGCGTGATGCAGCGGTGCACGCCTGGCCCTGGTTGAAGAACGCGCCCTTCTGCGTCTCCTCTACCGCCGACTGCACTGTATACACACACACATACACTCATCAGTGCATACTTTATACTTTAACCTTTTCCAGTGTTATTTTCCCATGCCCTTATGCTTTGTTTCTTTCCGCAAATCTGCAGTGAATTACGTAACAGTTTCATACCCGTGCCAATGTTCATGCTTTGATTCATTTGTAAACTTGATAACATAATGCATTATATCATTACACTCTTTCTGGGGTTTAATGAGCTGTGCATTGGCATAAATCTGGGTTTGTGTGCAGATGTGAACATACATAATAATAAAGCAGCGAAGAGTTCACAGCTGCACGGGTGGTCTGCAGTATTGCAACATCACTGGGGCTGAATAAACTCTAGCCAAAAAAGCCCATCAGAAATATAACCGTACCACAATCAAATGCACTTCAATGAATTTTAATCATACTGTACATTGGCCCAATATGTAGTTGGCAACTTAAACCCATAAAGCTATCATATTTTATACGTAATGCCTCTAAATCATCAACATGATCAAAACTTTGCTGAAAAAATCTGTTGTACATAATCTAATACATGCCTTCTGTCATCTGATTGATAGTTACTTTTTTATCATAATTGTAAAAATGTCCACCTTCAGGTTGTAGTACACATGTGAAATCTTTACAGATTTTTATAAAGTACAAGTAAGAATAACTTTTATATTGTTAGTCATATTTCAAGATGAACACTTACTGGACGGAAGAAGGTTTACTTGATTATCCATACATTAATATTTTTGAAAAATCATGTTGAAATGTGCGTATCAAATATGATCCATCAGGCTTTTTTGAAGAACGTTCATCTCTAAATCATCATTGTATTGCATTGCATTATGTGTTTTGACCCTGTTTTGGGGTTTCATCATAAAACTAAGCATTTAAACATCAACTTAAAGGGATAGTTCACCCAAAAAATTACCCCATGATTTACTCACCCTCAAACTATCCTAGGTGTATATTTCAGCCTAATATACAGTCAGAGTTATATTAAAAAATGTCCTGGCTAATCCAAGCTTTATAATGGCAGTGAATGGCAACCAAAAAATAAGCCCAAAAAAAGCACATCCATCCATTATAAAAGTAATCCACATGGCTCCGAGGGGTTAATAAAGGCCTTCTGAAGCGAATCAATACATTTGTGTAAGAAAAATATCCATATTTAAAACTTTATAAAGTAAAATATCTAGCTTCCGCCTGATGAATGTAAAAAAGTTTTAGGAGCATGTATTCGCAAGAACAATGTGAAAGGCATTATTTGTTGACACAGAGAATTTAGTTTAGCACTAGCTAGACAACAGTCTCAGAACATCTCAGAGCTAGAGAAACAGAACAAAGAACTCTGTGCTAGAGTAGCATCTTTGACTAAGAAATTGAACCGCAATAAAGCTGCCGAGAAAACTGATGTGAATGAAGTCAGTCAGCCTGATAACGTTTATCCTGACTTGCAAGCTTTCTTTGAAACAGATGTAGCCATTCAATCAGTATCCGATGTGCCTGTTGATTCAGTCAAAGTATGTGGCGCTAGGAGAGGGTCAGGAATTAAGGTAATTGAAAGTATTCCTGATAATTCTGTTGTCCAAGTTCAAACTGCCAAATTGCTAGGACCTAGAGATATCGAAAGATTATCCCAGAGCTTGCCCTCAGCACGTACATATTTTTCTGAATTTAGAAGAGATGCTGATGTTAAGCCAAAAGTGAGAGTAGCAGCAGCTACGTTTAGCACAAGGAATTCAGACAATAGATTGCCTAAGAAAAAAGGCAAATGCCACTACTGTGGAAAATTAGGACATTGGGAGAAAGTGTGTAGGAAGAAGTTGCAAGATACAAAAAGAAATGCTATGCATAATTCTGCTCCTTCTCAGCCTGCTTACTCATGTGTCACACTGCAAAGTTGTTCCTCCACCTACAGGGATAGGATAGGACACGGATCAGTGAGGAGCCCAGGAAAGAACCGAATGCAACAGGCATTCGGGGGCCAACCCCGCGGTGAAGACTTCCTTATAGGCCTTTCCCCATCCACTAGTCCATCCTTTCCTCACTGTTCTTTAGGTGTCGCAGGAATTGAGAAATAGGGAAAGAAGAAACAACAATAGCACACTCAGATTGAACAGATGAGACAACCCTGATGTTTGCTGTCTTTTAGAACAAATACTGCTCTGTTGTCTTTTGTTTTCGTTCTTAATCTGTGCAGATACCACTTAATGGCTGTCCCCAGACCCATACACACAGACTTTCTCACCTGCGTATGAAGCCACAATCTCTGAAGGACAACTAGACCCACTACAGAGCCAACTGTCACGAAAAAAACAAACAAAAAAACAACAACACAACGCAGAGAATCACCTACGGGAACTTCAGTCTTCCATCAACATGATCAAGATTGCCTTGCTACTACTCATCATGGACATCGCACAAAGTGTAGACTCCAGAAACAACATATTCTTAGAGCTGATGAATATGTCAAGAAACACCTTGTTTGCTGGAAAGAACAGGAGGAGCAGGAATCCCATTGGTGGCACATGATGGGAGGAACGTCTGTATATAACATCCTGCTCAGCCAATTCAATGGCAGGTGCACCCTGGTTGCTACATAATTCAGCTAAGAAGATGGCTGCATTCAAGGACTCACTTATGCACAAACATGGTGGTCAAGTACTCTTGAACAAAATCCAACAAGACATTCTTGATTTTTCAGCAAAATTATATCAGATGACTGAAAATAATTCTTCATGGTTCAGAAACCTGTTAGGTCAACAAATGACTCACAAGGACTGTTCCAACCACAAAATAATATTACTCGTAATGAACTACACGGACCCTAGTGGCATGTGTGTTTCTGTGTCAACATGCCATTCGCCACTACAAATAAGCAACACAGAACATGTACTATGTGCCTGTAACGATCACAAGTTACAATAATTAACTTTAAAGGTTTAAATTTGTATTATGTGAGAGTTATTAGAACTCTCAAAGGGGGAATTGTGGGATTACAAATTTAAGAAAGTACATTGCATTTAGCATTTAAGGTAAAAATGATGATATCAGATGAATTAGTCTGCTATGCAAATCTTCCAGGCCAGTTCCTGTTCTCTTCATTGTAAGTAAAATGAGCACCATTTGTCTTTAATGGCTCTTGGAGCCCTTGAGTGATTGGATTAGCATCTATGTATTTGAATGACACTGTTATGCTGATTGAATCTGGTTATGTAGGGTGTGTCCTTTTACCTATACAACATTTGCATTGTATTGTTCAGAGTGTCTCCTCCCCTGCTGTATAATCCCTCCCCCTGAAATGTAGATAAATTACAAGGTACAACTCCTTTAGTGAGACTTGATGACCTCAGCGGAAAGACAGCACGTTTTTCTCAATAAAGAATCCTGCTGAAAAACCTATCCAAGTTCTCCTGGTCTCTACTTCAAGAAACAAAAGAAGTTCACAACACGCCAGACCGCCTTCTGTATTCAACTCATGAAAAAAACTGGTGTGACATATGACGTAGGACTTAGCGTAAGCGTTTTGAACTGCGAGAGTTGTTCTTCTTAAGTTGAATACAGAAGTCTGACGGAAGCTAGATATTTTACTTTATAAAGTTTGAAATATGGATATTTTTCTAATAAAATCGCATCCCTTCAATGAACTGTTCCATTAAAAACAAAAGGTTTTTCTGACTATCATTTCATATCTTTCACTCTTAAAAAAAATCTGAATGACATTGCATTAGATATGTCAAAATACGCACTCAGTTGCTGCACAAGCTTTACTAACATCACTTTTCTTCATCATTTTTGCTCAATGTCTTTTAATCAACTGGTGGTTTGGTGATTTTAATGGATGTATAAAGATTCAGTGTAGTTCATCACGTTTAACACGTTCCACTAATGCTCAACAAACACACAATACTTGCAATTTGATTGAAAAGTGTGCTATTTTCTTTTAAAATAAATGTACTTGGTTTTTGTTTTCTAACGCAATGACATTTACACATTTTAAAGGGTCCCTTAAGTGTCTAAATACTTTCCCCTCTTTTAAATGAAGACATACGTCTTCAGTTAGGAAAATACTGCACACATCATTCCCAATCCCTGTTTTTCCCAGCCTTCCCTGTGCCATCATTATTGTTTCAGCAGTGAGATCTGGCAAACCACATCACTCACGGTCTGAGTCAGCAAACACAATGCAGGGGTTTTTTCCCCCCAGCTCCAGAGTCACTCTTTTCAGGTTGCTCTTGGCCGCCGCCGCTTTGATCAGCTGGCCCACCTGAACACAAAGACAGCACATGACAATAACGAGAGCGGGAAGTGCAGCCGGCGGTTGCTAATGATGCTTCCATAAGCTGGTTTGGTTGTATGTAACTTATGAATATCATCTGGTTTGTCATGTAGCTAATGATGGGAAACTACCAAAAAAAAATACAAAAAATACTACAGTTCATAGCACTGTGATTCGCTCACATGGATCTCATAAGACAGAACTGATATTTCAACAAAATGGTTTATTAGTATATAAGTAATACATTTAAAAAATATATCTGAAAATGTATATTTTCCATACGAGTTTCAAAATCAAAAGTTGCATTAAGATTTGGGTAACACTTTACAATAAGGTTCCATTAGTTAACATGAACTTACAATGAACAATACTTGTAGAGCAATTCTCAATCTTAATGTTAATCTCAACATTTATTAAGAAGTTTTTAAAATCAAAAGTTGTATCTGTTGACATGAACATTTTATTAACTAACATTAACAAAGGTTAATAAAAACTGTAAAAATATGTTGCTCATTGTTCGTTTGTGCTGGTTTATGCATTAACTAGCGTTGACAAATGAGACATTGTAAAGTGTTATGATTTATATTTGTATGTATGTATATTTTCTCAAACTTGTCCATTTATTTTATTCGCAAAAACGATTTTAAAGATGCCCCTTGAAGTACATTTTGGCATGTGAAGGTTTGATAAACATATTTGCCAGCTGCACTGTTCACCACATTCATTTAAAATATATTTTGGTAAAAAAAAAAAAAACATTTTATTTATATTTTATATAGGAACATTTCTCAAAAATGAATTTTATAGCTTTATACTCTTACTGTATGTTAACAACTGCCTAATTATTTTTCTTTTTATATTGTGCCTCTTAAGGAATTCTGAGAAAGAATTATATTAATTACTGAGAAATCTCCGTATTTCTTTGAACAATATCATTTTGTCTGAGCTTTTTTCACATTAGTTCCTCACCTCTGTAGAGCCTGTGAACGCCACTTTGTCAATGTTCATATGACTGGCGATTGCCGCTCCAGCTGTTGGTCCAAACCCAGGTACGATATTAACGACTCCAGGTGGAAAGCCGGCCTGTGTGACATGATGGAAAGAACGGGCTTTATTTGTATTATTTATAAAAGCATGCAGGCTTAATACTGTGTGATACAGCTTAATACTTTATATACTTTTATCTTCTTTAGA
This sequence comes from Gobio gobio, assembly GCF_949357685.1. Classification (NCBI taxonomy): domain Eukaryota; kingdom Metazoa; phylum Chordata; class Actinopteri; order Cypriniformes; family Gobionidae; genus Gobio; species Gobio gobio. The sequence goes on from NC_137098.1 coordinate 54,433,510, forward strand.
AGCAGAAGATAAAACTGTAAATGAATAAGTAAAAAAACTGCCCACGGGGACAGGGACAGCAAGACTGTTGATGTACACAAAGAGACGCTTTTCTTTCAAGAACTTTAAACCACACTGATCTCATTCATAATGATGAAGACATAAATCAGCTCTTTTTTAGATACAGACGGCTTGAATAGAAAGCGAGGAGCGGTTGACAGAGGGCTTGCAGCTGCAGTTTTAGTCCATGTCATTACAGCAATTCATGCCGTCCTGCTCTCTTTGAAGAATTAAACATGATAATTTGAGGGTTTTGTATAAACAGAGACAGAGCAAAACTCATTACCCACAATGCAGCTGAGTCATTCTGTAATACAGCCAGGGGCTCCTTACCGGCTTTATACCCTTGAGATTTCAAGTTCTAATCTTTCAATTAGCATACAGAATAAATTTACTTATTTTGTGTATAAGATCAGATTAAAGTGTAATACTTTCAATACATAAAAAACATTTTTTCAAATTTGCGAAGATATCGGTAACCCTTTACAATAAGGTCTCATTTGTTAACATTACTTAACTAACACAAACTAACAATGAACAATATGCACATTAACTAATGTTATCAGATACAACATTTGATCCTAAAAATGTATTAGTAAATGTTAAGATTATTTCTACAGCATTTATTAATCTTAGTTATTGTTAGTTCATGTTAACTAATGTTAACAAATGGAACCTTTTTGTAAAGTGTTACCAAGATATCCAAACATATGACATATGAGGATATAATAACCATAAGCAAATAATCCAAGAAAGAAATAGTGATATTGTATGATTTAAAAAAATAATAATTGTATTTGATTTATTATTTTATTACTTTTATTATATTGTGTTATATAAAGTAGCAAATTACACAAAAAGATTTGCTTAATGTCGCAACCAATCAGAAGTATTCCAGAAAGTCATGTTGTCATTTTTAGTGCTTTTAGTGATTGATCGCATCTAACATAAAAGTTTGTTTTTTATATATTTTTATATTTATATACATTATATATATACGCACGCACGCACACACACATACAGTATGTATAAATATATATAGTTAATGTGTGTATGTATACACAGACACAAGCACACACACACACACACATATATATATATATATATATATATATATATATATATATATATATATATATATATATATATATATATATATATATATATATATATATATATATATATATATATATATACAGTATGTATACAAATATACTGTAAATGTGTGTATGTATACACAGACACACAGACGCACACACACACATATATATAGTATGTATACATATATACTGTAAATGTGTGTATGTATACACAGACACACGCGCACACACATATATAGAGTATGAATACATATATTTTGTAAATGTGTGTATGCACAGGTGCGCACACACACACACACACACGCATATAATATAATATAGTAATATACACACACATACAGGGAGTGCAGAATTATTAGGCACGTTGATTTTCTGATCATATTTTTTTTCCAGGCACATTTGACCAATTCCAAACCACAGTAATCCTAATAACTACTATTGATTTAGTATTTAATAATGTATAAGTGATATACAATTGTTCATGAAGGCTGGAAATGAAAATCACCTTATATTCAGGTGTGCAGAATTATTAGGCATGTTTTCTTTTACAGATAAATTGAGACAAAAAAGAGATTTAACTCAGACTGAAAAGTCAAAAAGTATTAAATGCCCATGAGAAGGATGCAATACTAATGCAATACTAGACATTGCAGTTAAGGCGTGACCATTGGACAGTGAAATGCTCGTTGGGTCAGCAGGGTCAGACAAAAACAGGTGGCGGAGAAAAGACACCTGTTAACTGCAAAAGAATTAAGAATTAAGGTGAAGAATTAAAGGTGAAACCATCAGGAACCCTTTAGTCTCCAGCGCCACCATTTTCCAAAGCTGCAACCTACCTGGACTCTCCAGAAGTGCAAGGTGTCAGGATCTCAGAGACTTCAGTTAGGTAAAGAATCCTAAAAAATGACCCCCACTAGATAAGAATCACAAGCTGAAGTGTTGTAAAATACATGAAGCCTGCTTTTTTATAGGCTTTATAGGTTTTATAGGTTGAGAGTGACTCTTGAAGGACCAGCACCACATCCTCTTGCACCACTGTTTGAAGAATTCATCTTCCAGAATCTGGCAGTACGTTTTGGGAGTTCATTTTAGTCCATCCTGAAGTCCGTTTTGCAGAGATGGACTAAAAATGAACTTCCAAAACGTACTGCCAGATTCTGGAAGATGAATTCTTCAAACAGTGGTACTAGAGGATGTGGTGCTGGTCCTTCAAGAGTCACTCTCAACCTATCTGTCCATAAAGCCTATAAAAAAACCTTCTTCATTTATTTTACAACACTTCAGCTTGTGATTCTTATCTAGTGGGGGTCATTTTTTAGGATTCTTTACCTAACTGAAGTCTCTGAGATCCTGACCCCTTGCACTTCTGGAGACTCCAGGTAGGTTGCAGCTCTGGAAAATGGTGGCGCTGGAGACTAAAGGGTTCCTGATGGTTTCACCCTTAATTCTTCACCTTAATTCTTAATTCTTTTGCAGTTAACATGTGTCTTTTCTTCACCACCTGTTTTTGTCTGACCCTGCTGACCCAACGAGCATTTCACTGTCCAATGGTCATGCCTTAACTGCAATGTCTAGTATTACATTAGTATTGCATCCTTCTCATGGGCATTTAATACTTTTTGACTTTTCAGTCTGAGTTAAATCTCTTTTTTGGCTCAATTTATCTGTAAAAGAAAACATGCCTAATAATTCTGCACACCTGAATATAAGGTGATTTTCATTTCCAGCCTTCATGAACAATTATATATCACTTATACATTATTAAATACTAAATCAATAGTAGTTATTAGGATTACTGTGGTTTGGAATTGGTCAAATGTGCCTGGAAAACAAATATGATCAGAAAATCAACGTGCCTAATAATGCTGCACTCCCTGTATATTATATAAACACACTTTTATGTTAGATGCAATTAATCACTATTAATCGATTTGACAGCACATTATATATACTGGGGTGCAAAAAGCCTCTGGCAAACTTTATTTTGGCATTTCTATCTTAATCTCACGATCCCCCAGCAGATCCATCATGAAGCCCTGGTTGGGAAACACTGGCTTACAAAGTTTGTGCAACATGCACAATCAAACCACAGAATCTGGGATGCAAGAAAGGCAAAGCTGATGCAATCAATCATCAGTGTCCATGTTAATAAAATGAACTCAATAAACCAAACAAATCCCATGAGACACCACTGCACCCTCACCTCCTTTATGAGAGCTCCAACATGAAGAGCCGTCAGTGGGGTCTGTTCAGCGGGTTTAATGACCACCGTGTTCCCGCAGGCCAAAGCCGGCGCGATCTTCCACGAAAACATCAGCAGAGGGAAGTTCCACTATAAATGCAGAAGAAGATTACTATTAAATACACAAACAAATGTACATCAGTAAAGCTACGCTTGTTTGATTTCATCCGACTGCTATCACACAGGGATGTGCAATGTGTCAGGTGGTTGCTAATGTGGTTGTTATGTGGTTGCTAGAATATTATGGGTTGTTACTACAAGCTATATAAACGTAGAGGCGAAAAAGAAGAAAAAGCATAAGCAGCAAGTGTGCCATGAATATTTTCTGCCAGGAGTGAAGGAGCCTCAGTCATTTTTAAATACGAGCACATCAACAAGTCAAATTGCTGTTCTCTGTAAAATTAGTTACATAAATATGTACACAAATCACTTGTTTACCAGTAGAGAGTTGTTATTTTTTACATCTTCTTGGATGTTGTCATAGCAATTAGACATGTTTCTGGATTACATTTTCGCATTTCTTATTTTTCTTTCTGAATGACTCATTGCTCTGAATGCCAGCTTTGCTGTCTCTAATTACCACCGAATCAATCCCAAATATGAATAATGACTTTATGATATAATCTCCAGCGTCTATCAACAATTTGTGCTTTGTTTCCAAAGCAACATAAGACAATAAAAAGCCATTGTCACTGATTCTTGGTCGGCCTGATTTGATAAATGATATGTACGTTTTTGAAACTTATGGCAATTGAGACAATATGGTGTTTCATTGATGACAATAACTTAATTTAGTCAAGAATTACCCACCCAGGAGAATCTTCAAACCAGCCTTTCAATTATGATAACTTTGTTTGTTAATTATTTTCAGAAAGAAAGATTACTCCCTTATTATTGTATGGCATTCATTAAACTAGTTGGGGTTTTTTTGCACAAAATTACTAAATTCACTGTCACAGTGTTAGAGTTTTATCTGTGGTTGCTAGGGTGTGACCTCAAATAGGGTGACTGTATTAAACAGCATTGAATATATATGTTTACAATGGGTTGCTAGGGTGTTGCATAACATGCATACTTGTAACCTAGTAACCATTCAGAACACCCTAGCAACCATCTAGCAATGCCCTAGCAACCACTCAGAACACCCTAGCAAGCATAGATATCCATAATAAAGGCTAGATGTCTCGTGCGCGCTGCTGGCCAATGGAGGTCGACGTCCACACCTGGCGGCCATCTTGTCACAGGCAGCTCGCTCACTCGTAACATTGTTTTCATGGGTGCTTGCACTTTTTAAATAACCATAACTTGCTCAACTTTCTACCGATTTTCAAACTGTTTGGTTTGTTATAAACGTCAGATATGTAGTTATGACACTGCATACTTATGCAAAATTATTCATAATTTGTTCAAGCATCCATAATTATAGCCACGTTAATAACGTTTGTAAGAAACCAAACCATTTGTAAATCCGTCAAGATTTCAGTGAGATAGGAGTATTTGTGTTCATGCAGATCATCAGGTACCACAGAACCCTGCCTGTGACAAGATGGCCGCCGGTGATGACGTTAGAGACTCCGCCGTAAGACATCTAGCCTTTATTATGGATATCTATGCTAGCAAGCACCTATAGCTACCACTCACTCAAAAAACAATAGTGTTTAACAGCAGAATTCTTGATGAAAAACTATCTATCCCATGATGCTGTACAGAAAATTACACCAATCAGAGAGTCAAAAAAGCAACATGCTCCAAAATAGCTATTTAGCTCTGCCCATTCCCACGAAGCACTGTGAATGATGTAATCAAGTTGATCTTGCTACGGCCTAAAATACTGAAATGTTTCACTGTAAACCCTAACGCTCAAAATACTTAATTGGTTTGAGTAGGACAGACTTAAATTAAACAAATTAGTTCAGTTTAATGAACTGTTATGCTGCGTTCACACCAAACGCGAATAGAGCGTCTACCGCATCTAGTTGGACACTTGAACATTTTGAATCCATTCGCACGTCCACAGCGAATTGGATGCGCGTGAAAATCGAGTGTTTGAAGCGAAATAGACACGCGTTCAAGGCGCTCCAGGAGAAATATGTCATAAAACACCACTCTGCCTCTTTTCATTTTCATTAAAAAGATATATTAAGCATGAATAGCTACACAAATGTGGTCCAGGCAACTCCTACATTATCTTCACTGCATTCAAGTTCTGCATATTTGCATATTTGCACTGCGTATTTAAATATCCTTAAAAAATAAAGTTATGAAACTTCTCTTTGCCCTCAGTCAAAACGATTTGGCAGACAACAAATGATAGATTCATGACACCAAAGATCGCCCGTTAGATCCACACTACAGGACATCAGAGCCAACGGCAAACGTCAGAAGGACTAGCCGAGGAAAGGCTGCTCTCGCCGGGGTTAATGAGCGCTGAGTGCCGCTGATCCACTGGATCTCACAACTCCAAAAACACAAGATTATTTAAAAATAAATAGGCGCTCTCTTTATAAATAAACCACAGATTTGAGCTTTAAACAACTACATTCTCACCTGAAAAAGTCTTAAAACTACTTTTTGTGACACAATAGTAGTATTTTTAAATTATGCAGGGTTTTTCATCATGTCACTTTACCACGTGACAGCAGCAAGCAGGCTCCTGATTGGTTAACGCGGCGCAAATTGACGCCAAAGTTAAAATTTTTCAACACGGGCGTCAGACACGAATTCGCTTCAAACGCGTGAATGCACAAAAAGCACCACTCGAGCGTCCAATTCGCGTCATTCGTGTGAACTGGACTCGCGAATGAGGCGGAATCGCATCCATCGTGCCGCACGAAACGCGTCTATCGCGTCGCAGGACCTCCAGTCACGCGTCAACGCGCATTTCCATTGCCTTAACATTGAAATCACTCGCTCCTGATGCTCTATTCGCGTTTGGTGTGAACGCAGCATTATGAGTATTTAGAACTATTTTAGAATAGTTTAACTGAAACTTGGTTGGGATGTTTTATTTCTGAAAGGAAGAGTAAATGCTAAAAATAAGTGTTATATAATGTTTTTTTTTTGTGCAAGATTAATGGTAAGGGAGATTTAGTAGTGATTAATGTTTTGTTAATGTAGAAGAGTTTCTGTTAATGTGGGTTTTTGAAGAGTTACCATCATGGTGACAAGTGGTGCATGCTGCCTGGTTTGAGAACAGGTAAGTTACATGTTTTAAGTTGCTGTACTTATTCAGTTAGTGCTATACCATGCAATTGTTAACATCTTTTAGCAAATTAGCAAGTTGGCATTTTCTGAATTAGTTTATTATAGCTAGCAATATATTTATGTTGAGATAACCTGATCATTTTAAGTTAAATGTATAAATTAGTGTAATCAAATACTTCAAGCTAAGAACAATAGAAATGTATGAGTACAAAATAAAAATCTTACTTAAACTTCAAGTTTCTTAACTCAAAAAAATTATCATTCAACGTTTTTGAGTTCTGACAACTTATTAAGGTTTATAGTGACGTAAATAACTCATTTGATTTGCAAGAACTCAATATTTTGTTAATTGCTATCAAATGTTAGTGAGTATAGCTAACTCACTAACAGTACTTTAAGTTAGGAGCAATTAACATGCATTAGTACTACAAACTCAAAACTTGATTGTTCTCCTTACTTAAATAATCATAACTTTGAATAAAATTGATGTAACTGACTACCTCAAATTTTTTGAGTTAGCCCAACTTATTCGGGTTTACAGTATATATGAACATTTTGATAATCAATTATGCTCTTCGCAGTGCTTCATGGCATTGCAGTTCTTTCCCTCACTAAAGCTGTTAAGTACACAGTTTTGTGTGCAAATCAAAGTTTCTAGTGTTGTGATTCACCTCATAGCTGATTGGTTTTGTTCATGGCTTATAACTCTTTAACAAAGACTTTTTAAAATCCCTATGGGAAAAATGAATGAAAAAATGTGTTGCACTATACCCTCTACATGAAAGTCAAATCACACTTTCATTTCATACCTCACGTTCACGCTGCTTTTCTGTAATTGGGATTAGTGAGGATTTAGAGCTTCACAAAAGATCCGCCAGAAATCTTGATAGAGTTACGTCAAGAGAGAAAACAAGCTCTTTAGAGTAAGGAAACAAAACAAGGCCTCGTGGTTTCATTGAGTTGACGCTCATGCAAGCTTTCATAAACATTCATAAGCTTCAGTGGCACGTGAGATCATAATACGCTCGTCTCGTGTGATGTCTGTGAGAGGGAGTGGTGTATTTGTGTTCATCTGTGTGTGAGAGTGTGTATCTGTATCCAAGGTGTTTCCTTACATGCATCTGAAAGACTCTAGACAGGCGTTGGCTACAGTATATAAACAATGCTGCGGCAAAGCCATCGTGTATGTGTGATTCAACACTCACAGGATCCTACTTTGTTTATGTTCTAAACCATGTTCGACCATTTTTTTTGTAATTCTGAAAGCATTGAAGAAACACAGCTTCCCGTCCCGAGGAAACTATAAAACTTATGAAACTTTAACTAGCCATTCAACAAGCTACTCATAATCTGACAAGGAACTTACACTACAATCTATACAAAACGTACAGACATGTTTATTTACATGCAGTTGGAGGAGTATTAATCTGGCATAAAAGCAATGAGGACTTCAGTTAGGGTGACAGCGTTAAACAGCATTTGAACAGATTAGGGCTATGTTTACGAGATAATAATGTACTAAATATGGAAACGTTTTTCCTTTGCGTTTTTCACGTACGGACAACAACATTGTCAAAACGATCCCCGTTCACACAGATCAGCAAAAGCGACTAAAAACGCTGTTTTATGCTGTCAGGCCAGTAGTTGACAAATGAAACACTATGCGCCTATAAACTGAACACGTGATAATGGCGTCGCTGTTTTCACAAATTCACGTTTTTGTAGTTTACACGGAGATGATAATGGTAAAAACTGGCACTTTGAATCCTGTTTTCGAAAGGCCCTCAAAACGCTGATGTCATGTAAAGGAAACGGCCAAAATGCATAAAAAGTTTTCTATTTTTAGTTGAAAAGGGTGTAGAGTAAATGGCCCCTTATTTACACTAAATGCCACCAACACACAAAACCTAAACTAAATACTACCAATAATTTTTTTTAAATAAATGAATACTTTAGATTAAATTAAATATAGCTTAATTAATACTTTAAATTAGTAGTAGGAATGGACACATTAAAGTGATCAAGTGACATTAAAGACATTTACAAGGTTACAAATAATTTATAAGATGTTTTTAAAGTTTCTATTCCATTAAAGAAATTCCACAAAAATATTTAGCAGCAACTGTTTTCGACATTGATTATAATAAGAAATGTTTCTTGAGCACCAAATAATAATATTAGAATGATTAGCATGAGTGAAGAGACAAACTTTTGAATAGTTAATAATGATTTAATACATAATAATAATAATAATAATATTATCTTATATTACTGTTTATCAATACTGATAAAGAATAATTAAACATTAAATAAAAAATAATTATATAAATATAATAATTAAAATAAATAATAAATATTATAAAATAAATATATAATAATAATTAAATATCTAATAAAAAAAGCTATAAAATGTTAATTACATCTAAAATATCAATTTAAAAGCAGGATGTACTGCAACCTCCCGATTTTATCCACACACACACGCACACGCACATAAAAAAAAAAAAAAATCTGAAATGAAAATAGCCACAAACTCACCGGAATAATTGCTCCACACACACCGATGGGCTCATGTTTGGTAAAACACACAAAGTTTTCATCTGTTGGGAAGAAAAGAAATGAAGAAGTCAAGGGGCACTAAACACTATAACACACTAAGCTCCCCTTTGATATACAATCATTGTTTCCTTGGGAAGCCCTTGGATGTGACCACCGAAAACTAAACATGAAAGACAAAGGATTGTGAAAAACACACAGCGACGGTTTCAATGGCCCACACAAAGCTCTGGTCAGGAAGAGTGTATATGTTCTGCTGCTTTTTTCCTTCTGCTTTCACCGGAGACACATTGAAACGAGAGAGGCCTGAGGTGTGTGAGAAGTCTGGGCAGCAGTTCAAACCCGCTGCAGATCTGCTCTTGGCTTGGATGCACACCTTTGTTCACCCTCACTGGTCTCCTTCTCCCTTTGCTCTCTCTCCCAGGAGTCAGATAACCAGTCAGGGGTAATGTAAGGTAGCAATGCTGTTTTATCACATCTCTTCGCACTTGAACCTTTCCGTTGGAAAATGCCACTAAGATTGGCCAATTTACCACTTCCTTGTTCCAATGTGTATCCAGTTAAAGATTTGAGTGGCCTCACTAGGTATTGCACAACGACAGGAATAGTTCTCTCAAAAATCTAAATTCGGTCATTATTTACTCACCATCATGTCTTTCCAAACCTATACGCTGCTATTTTCAATGTGAACAGAAGTGCAGAGGAAGACTTTCAGTGAAATAATAACAAAATAAAGGTTTGGAACAACATGAGGGTGCTAAAGAGTCCTGCTAAAGACAGCTTTATAAAAAAAAAAAAAAAAAAAAAAAAAAAAAAATTCTCCCTTATCCAAAACTTAGTATGCTGCCTGTTTAGACATCATAAGGGGTAGGCAACATGATTATCCTCATGATACTGTAACATCTTTTGAACAAATTCACATCACATGTACACTACTTTTCAAAAGTTTAGGGTCAGTTAGAGTTTTTAATGTTTATTAAAGAAGTATCGAGCTGCATTTATTTGATTAAAAAACACCCTAGAAAAAGTGAACTGTTTTCTATTTAAATGTATTGTAAAATGTAATTTATTCCTGTGATGCAAAGATGAATTTTCAGCATCATTACTCAAATCTTCAGTGTCACATGATCCTTCAGAAATCATTCTAATATGATGATTTGCTGCTCAAGAAACATTTATTATTATTATTATCAATGTTGAAAACAGTTGTGCTACTTAATATTTTTATGGAAACCGTGATTTTTCCAGGATTCTTTGATGAATAGAAAGTTCAAGAGAACAGCATTTATTTATTATATTTATTTGAAATAGAAATCTTATGTAAAATTCTGAATAGTAAAAATGCGTTCCCCATACTAAAGTGTTACCATAACTTTTATATTGTTAGTAATATTTCAAGATAGGTATTAATGTTTTATTGTTTTATTTTATTGTATATATATATAGTTGATGCCCATAGGAAACAGATGATAAAGCAGCTTGTTCGATTTTGGAAAAAAAGAGTGTAAGCTTCAGAAGACATCGAAAACCGTCCAATTAAAACTACAGCCCAACAACAAACTCAGACATGCCGCTGACACCAGGATATGAAACGGCCACGAACATGCATGACATTTCATATATCGGTGTATGGATACGTGGGAGCCACGCCTGTTAATCTACCACAGCCGGCCTCTCCGAGGCCTGACCTTCTCGTGTTTCCCCACGCTGCAATGTGTCGGGGTGATTACAGACTTGACGACTCCCTCACACAATGCTCATCTCTGGCTGGGATCAGCCAACGGCCCTTTCTAACTGATCCGACAGAGCTACTTATCAAAGGTTAAATTTACATGGCACCTAGAAGGGGTTTATTTCAGTAAACTGTACGTTCCCAAAGCCTCACCAACCAACTTCCAACACCATGGCAAGTTTCCAGCAGCAACTAATTCATCTGAAAATACAGAACTGTAATCTGAAATATTGACAACCAATCAAAATATATCTGGTTTAATAAACATTTATGCAGAGCAGGATTTAATTAATTGTGGGCGTGGCTACCAAGTGCCACAGCCATGAAATGGAATCCATTCACACACACAAAAAAAATTATGTTGCTCATTGCTTAACCCTATAAAGTCTAGTGTATCATATTTGATATGCAACATTATAAGGCCTCTAAATTATCAACTTGATCAGAAGTTTGCTGAAAGTACAATCTACTGCAGGCCTTCTGTCATCTGATTCATAGTTCATAATTTTGTATAAACTGTAGTATAATTGTAAAATATCTTTTTGCTGTGAATTCTTTAATGATTTTTATATACTAAACTTAAGAATAACTTTGATATTGTTAGTAATATTTCAAGATGAACACTTACTGGACTGGACTCAAATTAGGTTTACTTGATTATGCATACATTATTTTTTTTTTAAAAATCATGTTAAAATGTGAGTATCAAATAGGCTTCTGAGGAACGTTTATTTGTTTATCTCTCAATCATCATTGTATTGCATTGCATTATGTTTTGCCCCCATAATAAAAATAGTTTTGATCATAAAACTAAGCATTTAAATACCAGATTATTGGAAGATATAGAGTGACAAATCCGTCATAAAACTCTAGTTGGCACAGGCTAACAACGGGTCCTTAACTTGACCTGCTTGCAATCACATCATTATCTATAGGGCACAGCTGATTGGTTCCTGTTAGTGGGTGGGATATATTAGGCAGCAAGTGAACATTTTGTACTCAAAGTTGATGTGTTAGAAGCAGGAAAAATGGGCAAGCGTAAGGATTAGAGCGAGTTTGGGCCAAATTGTGATGGCTACATGACTGGGTCAGAGCATCTCCAAAACTGCAGCTCTTGTGGGGTGTTCACGGTCTGCAGTGGTCAGTATCTATCAAAAGTGGTCCAAGGAAGGAACAGTGGTGAACCGGCGACAGGGTCATGGGCGGCCAAAGCTCATTGATGCACGTGGGGAGAAAAGGTTGGTTTGTGTGGTCCGATCAAACAGACGAGCTACTGTAGCTCAAATTGCTCAAGAAGTTAATGCTGGTTCTGATAGAAAGGTGTCAGAATACACAGTGCATCACAGTTTGTTGTGTATGACCATAGCCGCAGACCAGTCAGGGTGCCCATGCTGACCCCGTCCACCGCCGAAAGCGGCAACAGTGGGCACATGAGCATCAGAACTGGACCTCAGAGTAATGGAAGAAGGTGGCCCGGTCTGATGAATCACATGGATGGCCGGGTGCATGTGCGTTGCTTACCTGGGGAACACATGGCACCAGCAGGATAATGCGCCCTGGCACAAAGCAAAGATAGTTCAGAAACGGTTTGAGGTGTTGACTTGGCCTCCAAATTCCCCAGATCTCAATCCAATCGGGCATCTGTGGGATGTGCTGAACAAACAAGTCTGAAACAAGGCCCCACCTCGCAACTTACAAGACTTAAAGGATCTGCTGCTAACATCTTGGTGCCAGATACTACAGCACACCTTCAGGGGGCTAGTGGAGTCCATGCCACGATGGGTCAGGACAGTTTTGGAATTTGTCATAATGTTACGCCTGATCGGTGTATAGTTTACAGTATTTAATGCAATTACATCAGAAGTAATTGTAATTAAATTACAGAATAATTAAGAGTAATCCCTTACTTGTAATTAAATTACAGTAATTAGATTACTTAGTAATTAATTACACCCAACACTGCTATACAATAGCTCATTGATGACAAGGTGTAAGCATTTCCTTTTGCTTTTTGGTCATGTAAATATCAGCAACTGCACAAAATGAAATATTTTTTTGCTCAGTTTGGGCCTCAGGTGTTTTTTTCCTTCCCAAGTATGATCTCCATATTTTCCTATATCATACTTTATGAGCCATAAAAGCTATCAAATATGATTCTTAACAAAAATGCATCAAAAATTTTTGTTGAAAGGTTCATTAAACTGTTCCATTTAAAAAAATATATATATATTTTTTCAAATATCAGGCTTTACAGAGCTGACACGACCAAATATAATATATGCATGAAAAAGCTTATTTTGTGTGCAGCCTTATCTAGTTGGCAGTGGGACCCCATGCAACATCCATGGAGTGATAACCACCTCTGTCTGCGGGTGGAAATGTCATATTGGCCAGATTGGTCTACTAATTGGCGAGTCGACACACCAAGTTAATCCGGCCAATGCAATGAACCGTAATCAACACATTTTTCCAAATAAACACTTGGGTTCGGCAGTAGGCGGTTGACGTATGCTAATTGGCAGCTGTTATCAATGGGGAAATTCAAAGCGGCTTCAGTCACGCACCGTGTTCCAGCCCTCAAAAGAGCAAGATATTCTATCTGGCCGCTGATTCCCTGAACTCCAGCTCATCTGCGGCACTAGCGGTCGTACCTCAGCGATTAGGATCAGAGCCTCTTCCTTTTCCTTTGTGTGCCAGGGCTTTCGTCTTTTAACGCTTTATTTGAATCTAATCAGGGGGAAAGGAGGGAAGCATGTTTTGTCTATTGAGTATCCTGGAGTGGCAGGAATGCTGGGGGAAAGGGAAGAATTAGAGAGGGGGATGATATACCACCCAGGGCTGAAGGAAACCCATCAACCCTTTCATGCTCATTAACTCATCACTAGTATGAAGAGGAAGAGGACATTAGGAAACACTGGCTGACTTGGATGTGTTTATCATATATGCACCAGTTGAATTAAAAATGCCTTTTGAATTAAATTTCTCGATTTGAATCAAATTTGAATTCAGTAGCACACAGGAAGCAGAATTCTAATTAAAATACAAATTTAAAAGTGAAGTATGTAATTTATCAAATGGGTTTCCTGAGCACTCAATGGCAAGTCTGCCATTAGTCTGCAAAATGTAAATGACTTATTTATAGGGATGCACCGAATCCAGGATTCGGATTCGGCCAAATATTGGGCTTTTTGACGGGGTTCGGTTTCTGCCGAACCTTACATTTTTTTTCCACCGAACCAAACATAATGCCGCCGCCGTTGACTATGGGAAGTAGGCTGTGAGAAAGTGAAAATGGAACTCGTGAGCAGAAAAAGTGTTGTTTGGCAGTACTTTCAGTCAAAAGAAGGTGATTCAAGTCGAGCTCCATGTTCAATTTGCAATGCCAAAATGCCCAAAAAACAATAGCCAAAACATTTGAGCATGAAACATCCGAAAGAATACGAGTTGTGCATTAAGGAATCTACAGACAGAAGCCAAAATGCAGCAACTTTAGGTACGGCAAAGGACAGTCATCCTGGCATAATATTTCCTAATCTTTGTTTTTTTTGTTTTTTTTTACAGTTAAAAGGATGAGAGGATGGGAATAGGATTCGGTATTCGGCCGAACCCCAAAAATCTGGATTCGGTGCATCCCTACTTATTTACAGTTGTCTGTCCATATTAAACTTGCATGTAAAATAGTATTTTTCCAAGAAAAAATTTAATTAATACATTTAATAAAAATTAAACACTTTTAAGGAAGTATAATCAAAATTGAAATGAATTCACACAGTATCGTTCAAAATTTGGGGCCAGAAAGACATTTACTTTGTTACAAAATGTTCTTTAGAACTTTCTATTCATCAAAGAATACTGAAAAAATGTATTATGGTTTCCACAAAAATATGAAGCAGCACAATTGTTTTTAACACGTTTTTGAGCAGCAAGTCAGTATTAGAATGATTTCTGAAGGATCATGTGACTCTGAAGACTGGAGCAATGATGAAAATGAAAATTCAGCTTTGACATCACAATATTTTTTAAATTTTTTTTTTATGTAATCAAATTGAAAACAGTTATTTGAAATTATAATAATATTTCACAATAATGTTTTTAAATGTATTTTTTATAAATTAAATATTACATTTAATAAAATTAAATAAATCAAGCTTTGGTGAGCATAAGAGACTCAAAAATCTTAACGACCTAAAATGTTTGTACCCGCTGTAAGTATAGTTTTTAATAATAAATAAACAAATATTTCAAATGTATTATCAATTATGCATAAACATGCAGTCTTCATATGTCCAGTAACATTGGATCTTTTAAATGCCATTTCATTTAGACATTTTCTGTAATATTTCATAATATTTCATTATGTTTTCAGTGGGAAACACTTAATTTCCTAGAATGCTCTTATTGACCACAGTATTCATAACGAAACAGCCTAGAAGATTGAAACTGTTATGTGGCTTTGTGTGGACTAATGAACCGGCAGTTTAAAAAATTCCTCATTCTGTCATTTCCCATTCTCCATGCTCTGATGCGTCAACAATTGAATTCAAAATTTATTTGAAAATAAGCCAGTTCTAAAATTGAGAATTTTGCTCAACCCTGTTCCACATCACAGACAATAATGGGACTAAACAAATCAGCTGATTTGACCGAAAACATAAGTGAAAAGAGGACACATTCGACACTCACCGACTGGCATGGTTTTCCCATGAATCTTGTCTGTCCATCCAGCGTAATACCTCAGGGTTTTAATGCTGCCATCCAGATCGACAAAGAACGCATGCAGGAAGGGTTTGCCAGTGTCCATTGACTCGAGAGTCTAGAAACAAAAAAGGTATTTGGTTCAACTACTGCAAACCAATTCTGAGAACATAAAAGCATAAAGTTATAATTTTTATTAGCAATCTGTTTCAAATAGGCATTTTTATTGGGCATTTTCGAAAAGCATGCTCATTTCGAGAGCTACAAATTTGATACAAAACAACTTTTTAATGTGCATCAGAGGATGCCAAGATTTGAATGCGCATGGGGAGTTTGTAGGTCCAGAAATTAAACAATAACACAAATAATAAATTCTGCTGCCCTCTGACAATATAAACAATGTCATCATGAGAGAAAAAAGGAGGTGGGTTAGGTAAGACCCAAGCTGAAGTCGTTGGAAGAGTTCTTGCTCATGAGAGCTGTAATATGGGACCCATCAGTGCTGGAATGGATCGGTTACCGAGCACGCTTCTAAACAACATGTTATGTTAAAGATTACTTAAAATTCTGTTACAGTTATAAAGCATGATCAATCTGACATCTCAAGTCTCACAAAATGTATCGTATTATATTGCTGGGTGTGTTTCAAGAAAAAGAAAGTTTGCGTGGGAAACATCCAAAACTTTATGCATGAGAATAATTGTGAAATACATATTATATTTGATCCCATTCCCATTCGCTCAATGCACAACTGTAAAAAGCACTGTAAATGGCTTAATATAGACAAGGGAGCGCAGTATACGAGAGACATCAATTTAACTTATCTATCTCTAAATCTGTTCTTTATTCCCCTATGCAGAGCTCTGAGTTGTTGAAATTAGCTATATTCCAGATTCACAGGACATGTTTGCAATTATCAATCAATCACATGCAATCTAAAAACATTACTTCACACACATCTGTAAAATTTAATTCACAAATGCGGTAACTAATATGATCTGGCAGGCGAACAGGGTGAAAGCCAACTCAGGCAAGGCTTTAATTATGTAAAACTGAAGCACTGTGATACTGTAGGCCTATAGAGGAACAAACAACAATGCGTCCAAAGAAGAAGACCGTTTTTGATAGATAGATAGATAGATAGATAGATAGATAGATAGATAGATAGATAGATAGATAGATAGATAGATAGATAGATAGATAGATAGATAGATAGATAGATACTTAGAACTCAAAACATAAATAAAATCAAATAAGTTGTTTCCTCAAAGGCATCTAAATCCTAAACTTTTTGATGTTTTAATTGATAAGACTTCAAAATCAGTCAACCGTGTCAATGCTTACACCTGCAGCAGCGTTTGAATGCATTCAGACAGCCGTGACAGCCTATCCACACAAAACAAACACAACACAGCCTTTATCATCAATGAAGCAGAACCTTTGCACAGTTTCATAGGGAAATGTATGTATGGCCTTGGCCTACAATTCAACATGTGCTCATTCTTAGATCTGCAACACCTCTTTCAATTGGACAGACATTCAATTCTGAATGATTGAGCTCAATTGTTTCATATTTTCTGACTGAGGTGTTTACATGAAGCATCTTCATTTTGACAAAGACAGTGATTTGAAGCCATTTTTAATACTTAGGACTGGTCGATGAAATACACTTTTGTTTGTGTGCATTGTTTATAACAGCAATATTTTTTTGCATAAATATTTGTGTGTATCTTAATTTAGTGTTTGCAAGTAGTAGTGTTGTTGTTGTGTGTAGGCCTGTTACATTCATTTCTGCGCTGTTGACACAATGCTACTCACAAACTGCACACAATTGTATCGCTGTGGGCAAATTTGGCCTTGAAAGTAATTCGTTTGTGATTGAAAAGCAGCGAAAATTCGGCTGAATTCATGTAAAAAAAGCTTATTCGAACATCATCGCAGCCGCTTTCTACATCGCATGCGCGAGAGGAGATTTAATCGCGTGAAGAATAGAGAACTCACCGCGAGGACAGCGCGCTCTCGCTCCAGCAGGTCCGCGAGTCTGTGCAGTAACCGGCCGCGGCTCGACGTGTCCATCCGCCGCCACTCCGAGCCTCTCTGCCCGGCCGCTTTGGCAGCTTTAACCGCCTCTTCCACATCAGCCTGAACCATCACAAGAAGACTTTAGAACACACCAGAACTACACTACAGATTAAAGGTAAATTATTAATTACTAAGAGAAATTGCAGAGGACTCAATCATTTAATGTAAGATGATCAACGCTTGTATCAGCTGCCAAATGATTATACAGTTAAATAATCATAATTCTTACATATCCTACCTAATTCTCAAACCTTATTTGCATATTAATGCTCTAACTTCTTAATAACGCGACATACTTAATCATGTATCCGCTGCCAAAACCATATATGTATTTATTTTGTAATTGCAGTTATTTTATATATAGCCTAGGCCTAAGTTAGGCTTAGGCTATATATAAAATAACTGCAATTACAAAATAAATACAAACTCTCAAAGCAGTCTCATAGTTTAACTTATAATAGTAGTCTAATTAAACTAATATAATTGAATCTTATATTAGCTTCCAAATCATAAATAGCTTGCAATTGCGTAAATAAATAATAAACATATCTGGCAAAAGCTGAAAACAATGTCAAAGCATGTGAATTTCTTTCTTAATAATGGAATTTAATAGATGAAGCAAATCTAATTTCTTTTTAAACCAGCTAACAAGTCATATATTTACATGAATGATGACAATTAATAAATACACATGACTCCCAATTTTCTGTAAATAATTAGACATCTAAGGAGTCAAATTCCTCTTACTTTATCCGCCTCCTCGACGTCACAGATTTTGACACCTGTTGCAGGGTTGATTGTAGGAAACTTCTTTCCTTTGATTGACGTGTGCCATTCATTATTGATAAAAATCTGCAACAAATACAGTGAAACTGGTTTCCAATAACAGTTAAGACTTATTTTAGAATTAGGACTTTATTGTTGAAGACAAAACATGACATTGGGATATATCTGTACTGTATCCCTCATAAAAAAACTTTAAACTAAAATGTTCTTCAGCGGTTTAATCTTTATATAACAATACATTTCACTGTATAGGGTAGTGGCTATGAGGTTTTTGGGCTCTTTAGCTCACCAGTACAGTTTTTCTAAATAAAAAAAACCCTCTAAAAAGTAATTTGTAAAACTTCAATGACATCAGGCTCTAAAACTCTTTGATTTTTAATAGTGAAGGCCTAAAGTTTCTCATAAATGTCCTTGAAAAGATACTACACAAATCAGACTAAAATCCCAAATGCTCTAGTATTTATTTTAACAATTAAAAACTCTTACCTTAGTGTGTTTAATCTCAGGGATTTTCACAGGTTGAGGCAGAGGCGGAGGGGACGTGTTTCGAGTCATCCCGTTTTCTATAGTCCCGTTCTGTGCCATTGCAGTGCGTTTGCAGTGAAGTGCTATAGAGATTAAGATTACAGATCACTGTTGACTGAACATGATTCTACATCCAGCACACTTTATAAGAACTTTTAAAGGTCCTCCCCCTTTGGGCAAGTGTGCACTCCGCCTACCGTGACAAACAGAGTTTCTCGTCCCACCTGCCAGTGAATCAGTCTTTCAAACAGAAAACATGCTGTTTTCCAGATCTGCGTTTACACGATGAATCGGGAAAGTTTTAGGAGATCAAACATTGGAAATGGCTGCGGTTAGGAAGTTTGGGAATGTTTTAGACCCTTCTAAAGCCTTACACAGTTCCCAAAAAAATGATTGGCTGTGTCTTTATGTCAGGCATCGAAGGTAATGAGTGTGAATTAATTGTCCAGCAATATTTACATTGTAACAAAGTCGCTTTGATCTGCTTGCGGAGGGGTGGATTTGAAGCGACGGCGGGCTGGGCATCAGATGGGCCAAGGTGTGATGCGTTCTGATGTTCATCACGAAGTTGGTTTTTGCACCTGGGCCTGGTGAAGTTGAGTGGAGTTGAATACATGCAAACAAATGCTTTTGTTCGGCGGGACAAAGACTTTCCCAGCTTTGGGCTCATACTCGGACACTGTTGCCATTGTTTCCCCTCCATTGCTTCTTGTCACTCTTCTTGTCAAAGTTTAATTAGGACAACGAGCTCTCGCGGGCCCATTTCTCACTTCAGCAGCTTTCTAAACACTTCCTAATGAGGGCAAGGCTCAGAGAGATCGAGCGAGAGAGGGCGTACGGGAAGGAACGCACTGGAAAGAGAAAGTAGGAGTAGCAGTAGGCCTACATTCGTATTTTGCGGCACTAAAACCTAAAACGTGCACAAATATATCTACGCTTACTAGTGTATATTACTATAATCATTTGTAAGTTGCTAATCACAATGACAGAAAATAGAGCAAACTTGTTTATATGCAAATGAACAATCAATCAATCAAATAATCCTGTCACATTTTAAGAAATGCCTGAAAACGTGATCCGGGGACAAATCGTGGGAAAGTAGAGGCAAGTGCCCTCATCCTCCAAGCTTGGGTGCTCCGGTTAATTGGCGTTCCACACCTTTTAAATGAAGGTCAAGTCTCTTCCCCTTTCCAAGCTTCAACGGCATTTAGCAGCATTACCCGGCTAATTGTAATGACTGCATCCTCAAAGAAACCACATGACTCTGTGCAGACACTTCCCAAAACAGATCTCAATAGAAACGCTTCAGAAAATCATCAGCATTGTTGAATCGATGTGACACAAGAATATAGAGATTTAGCGACAGAGAACAGGTGCTCCAACTAAAGAAAACAGTCAAGAGTTTATATTATTTAATACACGGTAAGATACAAGATGTTTTCAAATGATTATTTAGATTATGAAACTATAACAATACTCACAATTGAAAAAAAAGTTATTTTCTTAACCATTATTTAACTATTGCTCTTGCATGTTATTGATTTGAACAAACCTCTGACCTTAAGTAGTAAGTTTGGTGCTCATTCCACACACCATTTGTCCCATGGACATGAATGAAAACTGTGAGGCTTGTTGAGATGTGTGCTATTACTTTTTCAGGCTATTGGATTCATGTAAGCAATTGGTTTTATCATCCACTTGCCTGTAGGATCCAGAATATAGAGACTTGGGGATAGGGTCTTTTGACTTGAACCAGTAAGCAACCACCTAGCAACTGCATAGAAATGGCCTGGCAACCACTCATAAAACCCTAGCATTATGGTGGTGGGGTTAGCAAGCAATACTCACGTTTTCTTCAGAAAATGTAAATATCTAGTTCCTTAACTTTACCACAAATATGAATACAAAATAAGTAAAAGTTAATTAATAAATGCTAATAGCTAGTTTATTAATTTGCCAACAAATTTTGAATACAACAAGTAAATATTAAATAATTAAACATGCAAATATCTAGTTCATTACCGTTGCCACAAATATGAATAATAAGTAAGTACAAATTAATGAATACATGTAAATATCTAGTTTATTCATATTTCCCACAATATGAAAAAATAAGTAAAATGAATAGTTCTGTCAAATCGATTAATCACGATTAATCACATCTAACACAATTGTGAATAATCAATTTGACAGCACTAAAAACTAATTACTACATTTAATTATCTATTGAATTAAATTGCACAAAAATATGAATAAAAATAAAAACATTCATTAATTATTATAAATAACTAGCTCATTAACGTGCCCACAAATTTGAATTAGTACAAATTATTTAATACATGTGAATATATAGTTTATTAACTTGCCCACGAATAAATATTGAATATTTACAAATTAAGTAATACATGTTAATAGATAATTAATTACCTTACCCACAGATATGCATACAAATATCAGGTGTTTCAATCAGATCCATTGCCACAGCTGTATAAAATCAGCCACCTAGCCATGCAGTCTGCATTTACAAACATTAAATATAAGTGAATAAAATGAGTCGTCCTGAAGAGCTCAGTGAATTCAAGTGTGGTACTGTGATAGAATGCCAGCTATGCAACAAGTCAGTTCGTGAAATTTCATCACCTGCTAGATATTCCATAGTCAACTCAACTGTACGTAGTATTATTGCAAAGTGGAAGCGTTTAGGAACAGCAGCGACTCAGCCATAAAGCAGAAGACCACGTAAAGTCACAGAGTGGGGTCACCGAGTGCTGAGGCGCATGGTGCCTAAAAAGTCGCCAACACTCTGCTGATTCCATAGCACAAGATCAGCACAAAAACTGCGGCGGGAGCTTCATGGAATGGGTTTCCATGGCCGAGCAGCTGCATCCAAGCCTTACATCACCAAGTACAATTCAAGTGTTGGATGGAGTGGTGTAAAACACGCGGCCACTGGACTTTGGAGCAGTGGAAACGTGTTCCGTGGAATGATGAATCACGCCTCTCTGTTTGCCAGTCTGATAGGCGAGCCTGGGTTTGGCGTATGCCGGGAGAACGTTACCTGCCTAACTGCTCTGTGACAACTGTTAAGTTTGGGGGAAGAGGGATAATGGTATGGAGGAGTTGGAGGAAAACCATAGCTGAAAAAAAAAATTAGAGGCTGCCCATAACCAGAGCCGTCATCCAGCTGAAGGCACTGGATATCGCCAAAGAGCTGAGCATACCCACCAGTGAGGCCCCTGATTTCTTAATTCGGCTAAGTACTGACAAACTTGCCTGTCAGTTTCTTTGAAGCGGCTGTTTTGATGCGGAATAAGGATTAGCATTACACCGCCGAACAAGTCTTGCCCAGCACTTGCCCTCCAACTTCAAGGAGAAACTGTTGTCTTACGGTAACACAATGCATTAAGAGCCTGGGGGTGAAAACTATTGAACAGGATGAAGATGTCCAAATGTTTTAAATTTTTTTTAAATATAATTTTTTTTCATGTAGTACTGCCCTTCGGAAGCAACAGAAGATACTTACATGTTTCCTGGAAGACAAATTAAGTACAATTGGGGACTGGGACAATAAATCGATGCATCGAGAAATGATTCCGGATCAATTCAACAAGGGACTCATGAACAATCATCACAAAACAAAAAAACATTCGTGGATCATCCAGGTAACGACACAGTATTAAGAATAAAGGGAACATAAACTTTTGAACGGGGTAATTTTTATAAAAAAAAAAATTGTGGACATAAATATAAACATAAATATATTATGTAAAATATCTTATTCAGGAGAGTACTAAATGAAAAATGACATGCATTTTCTATAATCCCTCTTATGTTGTTAAAATTATTCACATTTTCACAGATTCTGCAAGGGGTTAAACATTTTTTCAAGCACAACTGTTTATAAAAATGAATGAATAATTCCCATAAATCAAAAGCAGAATCTTCAAACGTGCTGATTCAGATTCCCCCCTACAATGACGTCATTGTAGGGAGAAGCCCCGCCCACAGTCGGTGACGATCTGTCCTATTATACCATACACACAGTCCTGAGTGAGAAGCACAGAGTCCGCCATTTCTGTATCCTTGCTGTAGCAGCTGGAGTTGTACAATGCCAAAGAGGCATTACAAGTGTTGTTTTTGAAGTGTCCCAATGCACATAAGAGTCTCCATAGACTCCCGCCATCTGACAGATGACTGAACATATAAGGCTGAACACCACTACTGACAGTTTCTGAAATTTTCAGTGCATGAGATTGTCCCGTTTTGTTTTTGCTAGTATGCCGGAGCATGAGCTCTTGAAGCTCCGCCCTCTTATTGAAAGGGGGCTGGGAGCAGCAGCTCATTTACATTTAAAGGGACACACATTTTTGCTATAAAAAAAAGATCTGTTGGGTATTTTGTGCTAAAACCACACATATGTAATGGGTACATCAGAGACTTATTTTACATCTTGTAAAAAATGCTATAACATGTCCCCATTAACATTAATCCATTAATTAATTCTCAATTTTAATTTCCTCATGAATATCTCCACTGGCATTCGCTGCAGTCCAAGAGAGAGCCGTTGGGATATCACTGCTAACTGAACTAGTGTCGTGAGCGGGTGAGTGCAGTGGCTTTACTGCTTTGGCAGCGGCTATGAGCTCGATACGGACTGACCATGGAACGAAGGAGGACCAGTCATCCTAAGATAACTCCCTCCAGGTGTTCAAAGGCCCAGACAAAGAGCCTTTTCAGTCGCCTTTATGAAAATGAAGAGGGCTCAGGCTTGTTGCAAAATATACTGGATAAAAGCGAAGCAAACACAGGCAGATATAGTAATATTCTGCTACAGCAGCTGGGACCAGATTTGATAAGGTCGGGCTTTGTTTTTGAGAGATAAAAAAACTAGACAATTAGTCCAGTGAAGCATGTACAAAGCAAACTTGAGCAGTGGAGAAGAACTGTGGGCCGATTTAACGATGGATTGTCTTTTCATACAAATATATTACTTTAAGTCACAATTTACTCACTTTAAATGTTGTTATTTTTCTGTGAAATGGAAAAGGAGACTTTTTTCCCATATCAAACTCCTAAAATGACCAAAAAGCATGTTAGCAAATAGCACGCCACTGATTCTCTGATATTTACACATATGGAAAATTAGATTCGCCAAACAAAAAAATTCTCTTCACTGTTTTGAACAACACAAGAACTTGCCATTAGTCACCAAAGAACAACGTAACTCATTCAGCGTTAAGCCATCGAGTGTATTTGCATTATAGCTGTTGCTACCGAGCTGTTTTTGCTCTGTTTCCACATGTCTGATTATCATGTCCTATGCATACAATTATATTATTTGCCAAACCACTTTGAATGTGATACGACCATAAAATACGCATGAGACTAGTTTAAACTATCACTTACTCATGGTCATTTAGGCGTAATCATATACAAACTGAGTTTCACGTTTCTTTTTTCATAACATTTTAGCAAAGTAATGAGGCCGATTTTGACTAGGCGTCTATAGAAACGTGTTTGCAGTCCAGGGCTCCAGACTAACTTTTTTCACTAGGAGCACAGTGGCCCCCAACTGAAAATTTTAGGGGCACAACCAGAAATTTTAGGGGCGCACACCGTAAATCAACATGCTAACCAAATCTACTAATTTCCACTGTATTACTAATAGGGATCTGTATCGTTAAGGTTTTAATGGTATTACTACTCTTACCGATACTGCTTATCGATCCGGTACTTTAACAGTATTCTTACCGGTTCTTTTTATTATACTTTAAATATATATTTTTTTTAATAAAAAAATTAAACACAATTAAGAACATAATTAACATGGCTTTATAATCTGAAAAGTAAAATATCTATAGCAAAAGAAACCGCAAAGTTTGAACAAAAATATAAAACATCAATTTATAAATGGACCAGTGTGCAGGCATTCAGAAGGTCTGCTAACATTAATATTACAGTAAAGAACAAACCTACAAAGAAATCTAATAAAGTAATGAAATGTAAAATAACACTGCATAGTTTTCACTGTATACATTGATAGAATAATGCTTATAAAAGCTTAAGTTATTAATTCAAGAGATTTGAATATTTTCTATTTGCCTTTTGTTCGATTCGAATTAATGGCTCAATCGTCAGCAGGTTTATTAGACGCTGCCCCTTTAAGACCGATCAATGTAGAACTAATAATATCATATTCTCCTATTTCTCCGAACTATTTACGCCCATTTAATATATAAACTGTTAAAATAACTACTCTCCAATCCGGTCATTTTGACACCGGCTATTTGTTGTTTATTTGATGGTTTAGACGCGCACACAAAGCCTAAAATATTAAGTGCAAGTCGGTCCATTTCGCAGCACACACACATAAGCCGCCTTGAAGTTGGAAACAGCGTCTCTTGCGCGGATTATTGTGCATTTAATAGCTCTTTATTATCAAACACATCCCGCAGTTTAGCAACAGTAGAGAATGCAGTTTACAACAATCACTGAATCTGACGTTTAGTTTAGGTTTAGGGAGAAATGACAGCGCAGCTGCGAAGGGAAGGATGAGCTCGACGGAACACGGCTATAGGAGTTTTACCTTATACCATCTTTTTATAATTCGAAGCAAAAATCGAAAATAAAATTAGATTAATATCACAGCACATCCCTAAAGTTTAAGCAGACTAAACTTTTGTGTAGTTCTCTTGGCCATCGTCACTCATTAAGCTGACTGTGGTGTTGTGTTTGCTGTAGCTCACTCGCTTTCTCTCTCTTTCTCTCGCATGGCAAAAATGCATCACGGACAAATGGTTTAATATTATCTCATATAGAAACGGCTGGCAAAGATAGAATTTGCCAGACATAACGTCTATCAATTATAATTAGTAAGTGTATTTTCTTAATTTCTCCAGTACCGACAGCAGGCAAATTTACTGGTCGCACATGTGCGACTGGATGTAAAATTCAGTCGCACACTCTCAAATTTTAGTCGCAAAATGCGACCATTTAGTCGCACTCTGGAGCCCTGCAGTCTCAAAGTTTGTTTGTATTTTTGGGAGTTCCTTTGCATCGGAAGCAACACTGGTTTGTAACAGTTTGTGAGGGGGAGTAAATGATGACAATTTTCGAGTTATAGGCAAACGATTCATTTAAATGCGTGTCTGTGAAGGGCTGCCATTTTCAGTCTCCATCATCCAAGTATTTTGTATCCATGGTTCGGCTCCCAGGCTTTGACAGGCCTCTTTTGGTCCCTGTGCCTGCTGTCACCGTCACCTCTTTGAAGTCGACTCCGACTCCAAACCGTTGGCGTTTCTCAGCACCTCACTTCTCCTGCCGCAGGTTTGCTCATCACTGCTCGAGTGAGAGAGCGCTTTGTGTTTAAGATCAGAGCAATTTGCAAGCTTATTGAGGAAAACTGTCTAACAAAAGAACCTTAGATATAACGTCTGTCATCGCTGGTTTTCTCCTGTTAGGGCTCGTGTTTCATACTTGATGAAATTACCTTTGTGGACAGTTTTGCGAAATTGCAGCATTAGCTTCTCTCTCACATTTTTTTTCCCTTTTCCCTACTGCAGTATGAAAGCAAAAAAAAAAAAAGATTCTGAAAATGTACAACAATCAACTGCTTAATTTTTGAGTACATTTTGTAAAATTACATAGCAATGAAAACTGAGCAATAAATAATGGTTCGTTAAAGTAAATATGAACATTTTTAGATTATTTTTTATACACACTACCATAAGTTTGGGGTCGGTAAGATTTTTAACATTTCTCTCTCTCACCAAGGCTGCATTTATTTGATCAAAAATACATTTATTTTAAAATAGAATTTATTCTTATGAGTTTTCAGCATCATTACTCCAGTCTTCAGCGTCACATGATCCTTCAGGAATCATTCTCATATGCAGATTTGCTGCTTTAGAAACATGTCTTATTATTATCAATGTTGAAGACACCATCAATTTGATACATCCTCCCTGCTAAATAAAACTACCTAGTTCATGAAACTCTAGATGGCGCAGACTTTAACTCATTTGGTAGCGTTCACGTCATTATATATAGCACAGCTGATTGGTTGCTGTTGCATCAGTGGCCCATGAGCTGCGGCTCAGCATTCAAACAAATACCTGTACACTCTAAAAAAAAAGGCTCGTAATCATAGGGGAACCTTTTTTAGTGCTATATAGCACCAATTTTGGTGCTTCAGTGGTTCTTCAGCGGTTCTTCAGAGGTGCTATATAGCACCTTATTCAAAGAACCGCTGAAGAACCTCTGAAGAACCGCTGAAGAACCACTGAAGCACCTAAATTGGTGCTATATAGCACTAAAAAAGGTTCCCCTATGATTACGAGCCAAGAACCATTTTTGGTGCCATAAAGAACCTTTTTTTTTTTTTAGAGTGTAGTGTTGCTGTTAGCAGTCTGCAGCACGCTTTCAGAAACCCTCCACCTTCCCCAGCTCCACCTGTATAGATCTGCTACGAGGCTTAATTCCAGTGTTGGGTGTAACTAGTTACTGTAATTGAATTACTTTCCCCTTGAAAAAGTAAAGTAAGGGATTACTCCTATGTTTTCTGTAATTTAATTACAGTTACTTCTGATGTAATTTAACAAAATACTGTATATATACACTGTAGAAAAATTATATATATTACAATAGTGGAATTAACATCAAAATGTAAAGTCTAACTTTAAAATGCATGTTTTTATGTATCCTTCTCACATTTGTAATACTGTGGTCAGTTAATAAGAATAATTAATGTAGTTTTATATTTATTGAATGAAATAAAAGAGCTAGCCATTTCATGTTTATCCTTGAATCACTGAACTTGTCGAGGTCGATATAGGATTTAGAAAGTAATTTGTAATAAGTAATAAATAACTTTTAGGATAGAGTAATTTGTACAGTAATCTTGAAGATGTAATTAGTAACTTGTAATTAATTACTTTTTTTAGAGTAACTTACCCAACACTGGTTAATTCATACATGTTCAGCAGCATGTCTAACATGCTCACAGCAATGTCTGTTAATATATTGTCAGTAGCAAGTCTCGGTAGCAAATCTATTCCGCCTAGATCAAATAAATTAACATTCCCATATCCATTTCCATGCCAATCTCATATCAATCACCTAAGAGTTGTCATGACAGAACTATTTTAAAGTGATATATAGGCTATTTATATAAATTATTGAGCAAATAACATTTTAGTAGTTTACACACGTTTAAATGGCTGGATGCAAAAACGTACAATACCTCAAACAGAAGAAACAAAATAATGCAGAAGAACCATCGTCCGGTTTTGTTCCCGTCATCTCTGGTGCTGCAGTCATTAAAGCAAAACAGAGAGACATCAAACACTGAGACATTCACAAATTCATGTTTCTTTTTCAATTCGAATTGATATGCTGATACGTTGTTAAAAAGATCTCTATACTTACAAATAAGCATTTCTCAAGGCTGAATTAAAAAACACATTCCCAGATTTCCTGGCAGCTAAAGTAGCAGCTTTGTTTAGGCAAAGATCTATATCAAAAGATCTAAGTCTATATAGAGGAGGAATGGGATTTATAAAGAATTCAGGGAATAATTCAGATTCCTGAACTTCTCTTATTTTTCTGAAGTATAACTGGTCCTAACTATTGAATTCAGAAGAATGCAAACATTCAAAAAACTGTTAATAGGAACCAAACATCACGGAAGTCATTTGTTTCTTGTATTTTATTTTTAATGGAACCAGATTTGTAAGTTCCCAACCAGGTTTATTGTTGGAACATTTTTGTTAATTCAAATAAAGATGAAATAAAATAAAACCTAAATATGTAAATAAAAACTAAAACTGAATTTAAACCAAAACCAAAATAAACATAAATAGCAATATAAAAAACTATTTTAAAAATGCCACTAAAGGTTAAAACAAGGACTGAAAATTTAAAAATAAAATATAATTCAAAATATTAACAAAGACTATAATAGTATAGTCTATTAATAAAACTAAAATAACCTTAGAGGTCAAGATATTTGGCTGAAGATTTTGCGCTCTTTTTTTTTTTTAACATAATTTAGCCAATCATGCTAATCAGTAGCCATCATCATTTCAGTCTCATCTATGGTTTGGTTTTGTAGTTTGCAAACCTTTGCACCTGCCAAAGCGAGGTCATCACAGTGGACGTCTGTTGCGCTGAAACGTGGCCCGCTAGATAATGTGTCGCGGGGGAGACGGCCTACAGACGCCGGGGGAACTGAGCCTTATTGTGACTACATGCAGGGCTCCTTGTCAAAAGCGCCGTTCTAATGTAGAAGATTGAATGACCGAACACTGTTTACATCTCACTTTTGGCCTCGCGAAGCTTGTAAGAGAGCGAGGGGCTTCTCGGCCACGACGTCAATGTTAGCTATTGTTCCGTGGCTGAAACGCGTGAATCCGTTTGTGTTATTACGGTGGCGACAATGATAGTTGCCGTCATGGGACACACTTAAATGATTCCCCCGAGCGTAATGAATAGGCATCTGACAGATGAAACTGGTTATTAAAGAGTAGGAAATAAACATTGAAAGGGCTGTGGTTATGGCTGATGAAACCCAAGCCGCCTCGCTCCGTTTAAGGTTTTTTAATAAGACAAGCAGGCGGGCGATGATCCGCTCTGCGGTTAAGCTACATCATCTCCGCAGGTAGGCCCTACTATGACAGGTTCAGACCGCAGGTTTATAGTCATTATATTAATATAAGAGGTGTACTATGGTTTTATAAACATGTTTGCATTAGCATCACACCCAGAGGGCCCGAACATGATGAATGGGGCCACTCTTTAAACATTCAAATATTCCGTTTCAATAGTTCAGCCACAAAAATGTGTTAGCATGATTTTTTTTTTGTGTGAAAAAGTCCTTCCTAACCTTTTCTGTATAAAAATAAAAGTGTATTAATTTAAAATATAAGCTTTACATTTCTGTGAAATCCCCCAAAAATCCCTTCTGTTGTAAGTTCCTCACTGTTACCTTTTTTGGGACTAGACTAAGGTTTTTTTTTTTTCATACAAATAATCAAGATGGCAAAAGCATTGAGCAATTTTGTCTGAACGGACGATGAGGTTGGTTTATTACTTCAAGTGACCCTGGACTATAAAGCAGCAAAATGTCAGGAAAATGTGGATTGGGAGTCAAGCCAAGTAGGCTACGCACGCATGCCTATAGACCAGGGGTGGGCAATTCCAGTTCTCGAGGGCCACTGTCCTGCATAGTTTAGCTCCAACCATGATCAAACACAACTGAACTAGCTAATCAATGTCTTTAGGATTACTAGAAGGCTGCAGGTAGGCCTGTCGCAATAATCAATATATCGATATATCGCACAATATATGTACATGACCTCAATAATTTTTTGTGATGCAATATATCGCCCATTATGTTTACATGATAATGAATGTCACCAACATTTTACTCGATTGTGCGGTCATCTTGTATGTTTTCCATGACGGAGGCGAAAGTGGTTATCGGGCAGTTCCTTCATACACAGAGTGGTTATCGACAGGTGAAAAAAAGGCGGCATTTGAGGCGTTAGTGTTTTCCTGACAACTACTGACAGTTTGGAAGAATGAGCCCAAATGGACTCGATTTCAAAGTCGCAATCCCCTGTTTCGGTGCACATATAAATGTCAACGCAGAATGACGAGTGTTAAAGCCGTTTCACAAGGGAAAATGTTTATTTACTATTTATTAATTATTATTTTTTTATTTAGGATGATATATTTTTTACCCTTAATTTCCATGTTCTAAAGAATTAAAAGGTTGTCATTTGAAAGTGTGTAGGTCTACTTGCATTATTATGCAGTGGCATAAAATAGTCTTAAAATGACAATAATATCGTTTATCGCAATTATTTCTGGGAAGATATATCGCGAAACAAAAAGTAGTTATCATGATAGGCCAAGCTACAGGCAGGTGAGTTTTATCAGGGTTGGGGCAAAACTCTGCAGGACAGTGGCCCTCGAGGACTGGAATTGTGTAAACGTTTTTAAAAAAAAAAAATTGCCCATCCCTGCTACACTAAACACCTAATCCGCATGCACATGATGTCACCTTTTTTCACAAATTCACGTTTTTGTAGTTTACACTGAGATGACAAAGGTATTGTTTTCAGAAAAAAGTGCACTTTGAAACCCGTTTTCAGAAGTTTGCGTTTTTAGGCCCCCCAAAAAACGCTGTTGTTGTATAAATGTACTAGCCTGACGTCATCATACTCAGATTCTAGTCAGAATATGAGTCTGATTCTGCTCCATTGGGCTGTGATTATGGGGCGTGTTTCGGGCAAACCAGGAAAGAAAATGCCTCTCAATTGGATAGACCTACAACCAATCAGAGCAACGGAGCCAGTGATGTATGTCGAGCGAAGCAAGTTGCCAACAGAACTCAACTGCACGCACACTGGAAGTAGAAGAAGAAGATGAGTGTAAACGATCTTTGCCGGTGTTGTAAAAAAGTTAAGGATACACAGAGTACTTCAACATGATCATCATTTCTGAGAGAAAGAGTAAAGGTGAATGCATACGAACAAGTTCTCGGTTTAGGATTAGAACGAATTCAACCCAAGCACTCTTTGGTGACGTTGATGATTACGTTACTGTTGATCATCTGTCCATCATCGTATAAAGCCCGCCCTGACAATTTGATTGGTCCAAACAGTTCTGGTTCGAGCATAGCTGCTCCACAACGGATCAAGTCCAGACCGAACTTCCCGACCTCAAATGTTGTGGGCGGGGCTAAGTTCGGCTGGCATCCAGGCTATAAATGTATGGCCAAAACACATCAAAAGTTTTCCATTTTCAGTTGAAGACATAAACGCTCCCTGAGACAATTTATTTTTAACAGTAACA
Organism: Gobio gobio; assembly: GCF_949357685.1. Lineage (NCBI taxonomy): Eukaryota > Metazoa > Chordata > Actinopteri > Cypriniformes > Gobionidae > Gobio > Gobio gobio. The sequence goes on from NC_137098.1 coordinate 54,465,329, forward strand.
TATAGACCTGCTGTGAGTTCTGAGTGCTTTTTGCAGGAACGGCATTTCAACTGCATATTTAAAAAAGAAATGAAAAGAAAATATGTTTAATAGCCAAATCCCCAGTGAAAAAACTACATTGCCAATGATCCACCAATCAGAGAAGCAACTGTTACTATGCAAACCATGGAATGCATCAAATAAACTCAGTCCCATGTAACATTCCAAATGATGTAATGGATTTTGATTATTTGGCAATAAGCTTCAAATGCATTTAATTTGATACATATAATAAATCAATTTTATATTGTACGGTTGTTTTAGATTTGATGTGATTCATGGGAAAGCAAGATTGTTCGAAAACACGATTTCTTCAAATGCCTGAGAGAAAATGAATGGGAATATACTTCTGGAATCAAGGGCGATGAAAATGACGGAACATTCATAAATTTGTGTTTTTTTATCTGACCCTGCTGCTTATTCATCCTGCTGCTTTTCAACAGAAAACCCAGCAGACCTCTTTTGGATGGCCTTTTTTTCTGAATCACTGCACACTTGTGTGGGAAACCCGAACCACCTCTCTCAGTCCTTGGACCTCCATTTAGAACGCAGCGTCCGGCTAGAGCTCTCTGCATGAGCGCCTAACCCGGCTGAGCGCTAATAGTCTGGTCTCTCTCGCTGGGTCCCAGACTCGGTGCTGAAACCCATCCAGCTGGTTTTTGGATCTTTCCCGAGCCCTGTTCTCTCTCCGGCTGAACACTGGCCGATCTGTGCCTCTTTCCCCTGAGAGCGCGTGTTTTCAACTGGCCCCGTCAACCTCTCGAGCTTTTTATTGAATACTGATCAAATTATGGTGTCACTTGATATTTTGTCAGCAGCACGTCCAGTGGGACAAAACAAAACGGTGTTCGCGGAGGACGAGAAAACAATCGCTGCCCGTATATATGAGTTTGGCATAAGCGCAATGGCATGCCAGCTCATGGGAAACGTTTGCTGCAGCCTTGACGTGGGACGCGTTCCAATGGGAAATCAGGATAATTTGCAAAGCAAATGCTTTTAATGTCTGGCACAACAGTGATCAGGTTTTAAGAATGGAAGCCCTTAAACTAAAACACATGCGCTCATCATAGTTTTACTGAGGACCACGTTAACCTTGATGAGCTAAACGCAACGAGAGGCCTGGGCGAGTTCTGACATAAACCATTACACCGACAGCTGTCATGCTCTTTTTTATTCGCTCCGCTTGTGCAAATGAACAGATAAACCGCATCTAAATCTCAGCTGGGAGCAAATGAGCTTGGGTTATGGAGTCACTTTGTCATTGTTGTCTAATTATCTATTGCCATTAGGACATTTTTGGGGCTTTTTGTTCAGTCAGATTGAACATTCGACAGAATTAAAGCTGATTAAAAATATAATAAAAAATAAAATTTTACACGTTTTTATCAACTTAATTACATGATATGCTGATGAGTGAAAATCAATCACATATAAAGATTTCTCCACAAAAGCCCACAAACTAAAGATATTCAAAGGCATTACACCTTTGTGTTAGCCTGACGTCGTCATGCTCAGATTCTAGTCAGAATATGAGTCTGATACTGCTCCATTGGGCTGTGATTATGGGGCGTGTTTCAACCGAACCAGGAAAGAAAATGCCTCTGTACTCAATTGGATAGACCTACAACCAATCAGAGCAACGGAGTAAGTGACGAGCGACGCATAGTTGTCAACAGAACTCAACTGCACGCACGCTGGAAGAAGTAGAAGAAGAGGATGAGTGTAAACGATCTTTGCCGGTGTTGTAAAAAAGAATTTAAGGATACACAGAGTACTTACCAACACTGTTATCATTTTTGAGAGCAAGAGTAAAGGGGAATGCATATACAAACAAGTTCTCCGTTTAGGATTAAAACGAATTCAACCCAAGCGCTCTTTAGTGACGTGAATGATTATGTTACTGTTGATCATCTGTCCATCATCGTATAAAGCCCGCCATGACAATTTGATTGGTCTGAACAGCTCTGGTTCGAGCATAGTTGCTCCACAATGGATCAACTTCACAATGGATAAGTTCGGCAGGCATCCAGGCTACCATTGTGTCAGATAAAAACATGAATCATGCTGATTAAAAAAATATATGAATTTATAATATTATATAAATAAATAATATTTAAACATATTTATATAAAAAATAGTTTTTTTTCCAAAATATAATAATTGAAAGCTTATTAAAAATATAATAAAAATACAATATTTTATTAAAATGAAACAAAAAAATTTAATGAAAAAAAATTACTATACTATTGCATACTATACTATTTAATCCATCCAAATTAATCATTCATTTCAAGATTTCCCCACAAAGCACACAAATGAAAATTATCCAGAAGCATAATATTATTGTGGCCTTTGAAAGTAAAATAAAACTTATTACAAAAATGTATTTTAGTTTATTTTATTACAAAAATAAAAATGTGAAAAAAAAATAAATAATAATAATTGTATGATATGCTGATTAATCAATTTAAATTAACAAAACAATATTTAAAAGACATTAATACATTGTTAATGTGACAGATGAAAATATGATAAAAAATGTAATAACAAATAAACTAGTTTATTTTATTAAAATATAACAGCATTTGATTAAAATTCTAATAAATCAAATTACTTACATGATATGCTGATTTATTAATTCAAATTAATCGCGTATCAAGATTTCCAACCAAAAGCCCCCAAACAAAAATGACATTATTAAAGTAGACAAAACATGTACATTTATGCATTTAGCAGATGATTGTATCTAAAGTGACTCACAATCTCTTTTTAACAAAAGTTATAAATCTGATCAGTATGTATATTCCATGAGAATCAATCCATTGGCCTTTTCTGTCAGCTGAGCTACAGAAAACACTGAATGGACATTACATTAGAAGTCAATATATAGTTTATTTCTAAAAAAAAAAAAATTCCACTGACCTTGCGGTCCATTTTGCAGAAACATGCCAGCGGTTCTTCAGGCATGAATTGCTCTGCTGGGAGAACAATTGAGTTGTCAGCGGTCATGATTAATTTTTATAATTTTTTATCATCACATTATTTTCTTTATAATTAATCACACTAAATTAACACACTCAACTGACAGCACTAAAATAAACACTAAATCAACAAACTCCACATGTGTCATAAATACCCACCCTCATAGAGAGAGGCCAGATAATAACTGGACAAGCAGTTTAAACCAGCCAAAGGGGTTAAGATTGTTTCCCAGCCTGACCAAGCTGGTTAGTTTTATAGGGGTTTGGGGTACTTTTTAGCTCTGAGACCAACCAGCTTAAACCATCAAACCATCTATAAAGCTGGTCATACTATTTTAAGTAAGTCAACTGGATTGACTAAAATGGACTTCTTATAGATCATCAAACTAATGAACCAGCTTTTACCAGAATGACTTTCCAAATAATAAATGCATCTCTTTTCTACTGATCTTTTCCTATAGCTGCATTATGCAAACCCAAGATCACTAAACGGGTTAGCTTGAAGACAAGCACTTCTAACACTGTTGCCATTGCAGCTGTTCACAGACTAGATCTCTTAAATCGTTGTCATCGCATTATGAGTCACTCATACGAGCAGTGGGAGATGAATCAATATCAGAGGCAATAAAAGACAGCAGCATTTGAGCGAATGAAACTCAGCCAAGCTTTTACGTTTTCAATAGCATGTCGGATCATCAGTCTCATTGTGACTCATCATTGTCATCTGTACGACATATGCTCATACGTAATATGTAAAATAAGCACATGTTTCTGGGTCTTCTGCTATAAAGATAACATGAGGCCACTGCTAGCTTGCTTATGTTTGACAATGGGATTTTCAATTGGATCAAAGACCCAGTGCTATTAGAACTGGACATGGGTCTTTAAATCAACTTGTGAACCCAAAATTAAGAACTTACAAGATCATTATAGACAAATAAAGTCCAGGTTTTCAAACAGACAGTAATAGGCCTTATTCATTTCACATCCAGCGCCATGTTGTTTAAATAGCAAATGCACTCTTGCCCATCTGTTCGCCTATGGGCATGCTGGTCTGAAAACGAGGTGTGTTCAGGCATTGTTGGCGCGTTGCTATTTTGAGGCAACTGAAATCGACTGCGCCATTGACCAACAAAAACCTGGTCTAAAGTCAATAGCGCAGTATTTTTGGTGTTATTTAAATGTGTATATTATGTGTATATTGTGTTATTTCCGCTCTCAAATTTCGCCATGTAAATAGCGAATCCGCCATGACGCGAGCGCAACTGGCTTTTAAAGGGAATGGGAAATGAGACTTTTATTGGTTTATTGCACATTACGCCCAAAACACACCCATGACTCATTAAGAGATTAGGTACAACCCTTTTGGAACATGCACCTGGCGCGCCGACCGTTTTTTCCGTCGTTAAACTATCAAAAGTAGATTCGGACACGCCCCAAGTGCACCTGCGCCATGCGCTTCAGACCATGTGCTTAGATCGGTAAAATAGGGCCCATAATTCTACTCACTCTGGATATTCACTCAACCAACTTCATGTGCATAACGGTTCATATGTATGTAGTTGGACATTTTTTTCCTTTACTATCCGTTCCAAATCAGCCATTACAAAAGCAAAAATTTGTGTTTGTCTACAAAATCAATTTCAAGCATTTCAGCCAGAAACCTTTAAATCAAAAGGTCGAGGCATTCATGACTGTAATGTACAAGACCCCGTTTTTCATTTAATCTAATTACAGTTGATTCTTGAGCAATGCGTCCATCTCCTCCATAGCATAACACGGCTATTATTAAGACTACACATCTGTTGTCCCATGGCGGCCCCCCTCTTTCTTTCTTTTGCTTTGCTCTCTTGTTAATGAGAGACGACCTTCTATAGTCTCATTCCCTGATGCACCTGTACGCTGCTCTTAAAATTAGGGGCTTTACATTACACTGGTGCGTGAGCACAAAGGCCGACAGTGTACGGCGCAGGCGGGTCTCAAGCTCTCCGGTCGCGGGCTTTTATTCCCGGGCCCAGAGGGAGGGAAGAACTCTCTTCTGGCCTTTCACTTCGTTCTGCACCGCCACGTCCCGTATGAGCCCCAGTCTGGGCTTTCAGCAGCTAAATGAAGACCTGATAAAAAAAATGGTACCGGAACAGGCGAGTGGAAGAATACGAGCAGAAAAAAAACGCTTTTGTGCTTCCATGGGCTGTGACGGAAGCGTGACCCAGTGGTGTGTGGGACATACCAATGCCGGACAGCCTGTGAGAGCCGAGCTGATAAAAATCCCAGAGTGTGTGAGACAGCAACACAGAGTGGGAGAAAAAGAAGTATAAAAAGATAAATTCATCATCATCATCATCATCATCAAATATAATGTATGTATAGGGCCTATACACTGCCTGACCGAAAAAAAGTTTCTGTTTGGATTTAAATAGGCAAATGCTTAAGAGTCTATGATTGGATCATTATTGCAGAGATTTTTGTGTTTCTAGCATGTTATATGTTTGGCAACAGTTCTTCTAACCCTAATTGAACCCTAATTCATTCTTAAACAGCCATGCAGGAAGACACATCATGGCAATATTCCAGGATGACAATGTCAAGATTCATCAGGCTCAAATTGTGAAAGAATGGTTGGGAGGGAGGATGAAGATTCATTTTCACACATGAATTGGCACCTCTGAGTCCAGACCTTGAATTCACTGAAAATCTTTGGGATGTGCTGGAGGAGACTTTACACAGTGCTGGACTCTAGCACTGTCAATACAAGAACTTGACCAAAAATGTATGCACCTCTTGATATATGAATTTGATGATGACGATAATGAATTTACCATCTAATATTGAATCTGTGCCTACAAATACATTCAAGTATTTGTATATGTTCAAGAGATGGAAGTAAGAAGGAAATAGAGCATGTAAATGTTTAATCATGCTGAATATAAAGATAACGGTAGAGACAAATCGTTACAACTGTTCAAATTTCCTCAAAGGGCTGCTGTGCATTACGGGAGATATTTGGACTGTGTGAGAGGCTGATCGTACAGTTTTTGCAGTAAAGAATCAATAGGATCTTTACATTTTCTGCGAGTGGTGCTTGCACATGTATTCTTTGACACCATGTTGCTATAGGAGGAGTTATACACAAGTTTCATGCGGGTTAAAGGGTTAGTTCATCCAAAAATGAAAATTCTGTCAATAATTACTTACCCTCATGTCGTTCGACACCCGTAAGACCTCCGTTCATCTTCAGAACACAAATGAAGATATTTTAGTTGAAATCCGATGGCTCAGAAAGCCCTCCATTGGCACAATGTACTTTACACTCTCAAGACCCATAAAAGGTGCTAAAGACATCGTTACTACAGTGGTTCTACAATAACTTTATGAAGAGACGAGAATAGTTTTTGTGCGCAAAAAAACCCCTAAAAAACGACTTATATAGTGATGACCGATTTCAAAACACTGCATCATGAAGCTTCGAAGCGTTATGAATCAGTGAATCGAATCATGATTCGGATCGCGTGTCAAACCGCCAAACTGCTGAAATCACGTGACTTTGGCGATCCAAACCGCTGAATCGACTCACTGATTCATAACGCTTTAAAGCTTCATGATGCAGTGTTTTGAAATCGGTCATCACTATGCAAGTCGTTATTTAGGGTTTTTTTGCACACAAAAACTATTTTCATCGCTTCATAAAGTTATTGTAGAACCACTGTAGTGAGATGGACTTTGTAACGACGTCTTCAGTGCATTTTAAGGGTCTTGAGAGTGAACCGTGCATTGTGCCAATGGAGGGCTTTCAGAGCCATCAGATTTCAACTAAAATATCTTCATTTCTGTTCCGAAGATGAACGGAGGTCTGACGGGTGTCGAACGACATGAGGGTAAGTAATTAATGACAGAATTTTCATTTTTGGGTGAACTAACCCTTTAAGGTTTTGTTATAGTGTTGCTTGCCCCAGTGCACTTCTAAAAAGGAAATGGAACAACTTTACAATAAGCTTCCATTTGTTAACATTAACTACATTATAGTCAACATGAAATAACACTTCAAAAGCATTTATTAATCTTAGTTAATTTTCATTTCAAATGATATAAATAGACCTGAGCTGACATGAACAGTTACATTAATAAATACTCTAACAAATGCATTGCTCATTGTTAGTTAATGCATTAACATAGGCTATAATGGGAACTTATTTTAAAGTGTTACCGAAGAAATGTATTGGTTGGAGCAATCAAATCCAGCGTTAGCAGAAATTTCACAAGAATTAAAGATGAAAAAAAGGGGAAAAAAAGTGTAATGACCTTTACAGCAATCGCCGCTTCCTACACACTTTGTGTTTAGTGATAACCACGATCCAACACACAAAGAACTGTTGAGTGCTCTTTGCATATTTCCTGCATATTTCCTTCTGTGGCCGTCTGCCACCGCTAGACGATTCCAAACAGCCCACACATTCAAATGGATCTTTCCTCTTCCTCACAGATATATGCCCACAGACAGGGAGTTTCCCGAAGCCAGCGGCCCGGGCTCAAGGAAGACCTGTTTCTAGCGTCGCTGAGGACACCATCCATCCGGCAGGACCACCAACAATAGCCGCATTGTTCTGCATGTCTGCAAGGAAACACGGGCTATAGAGAGATGCCATTGTTTTATTGTGTAATGTTACCTGTGATTCGATAAATGATAGCGGCTCGTGTTTTTGTCGTAGGAATGCGCAAATATATCACTCACCGGCATTCTTAGGTCACTGCACAGTTTTGGCACGGGCCCCGCTCGCATGGGTTCAAGAGAAGCAGGAAAGCAGAAACCTTTTTATTTAAGAACGCCGTTCCTGGGAAAGCGAAGAGAGCGAGAGAGATCGCTTTTCAACAAAACATCAGCCATTCTTAAGTAAACAATACATTCAGATCTCTGGAATAAGTTGTGGTACGGTGCCAAGCGTCGTCATTTAAGGTGCCCCGTACACAAAAACCTGTAGATAACGTGGCACTGGATGAGCTTTTCTCTCAAGCTTTGCCAGAGCTTTGGTTGGGAGGCATAACGATGAGATCCGAGACCACGGGAAAGTGTGAATCCATGCAAACAGGGTTTACACACCTTCCCATCAATGCATTTTCCTTTGTGATTGCTGGATAAGATTTGCTTTCAATTTTATATTATAGATTATGGAGCGGTAGAACTTTTTGGGATTTTGTAAGAATGTTATTAATTTCCAGGCCTGGAAAACAATTGAATACAGTTTCATAACACTTGGGAACCCTGAACAAACCCGTATCATAAAAACAGTCATAACAAAATAATAACTGTTGATTACCACATAAAATAACTTGTTCCTCACATTTCTAAAAGCAAAAATAAATAAGCAAATTAATTAATAAAAAAAAAGTAATTCTGCGGAAATCAATGTCAAGCATTTTAATGCAATATTATTTTAATATAAATTAGTCTTGTGAGGTGGAGCTATTTTTCTACATGGAAGAACTTGGAATTACTGGTAACTTAAGTAACAGTATTCTTTAAGAAGTTTAAATGGAATGCAATTTTCAAGTTATTTTATTTCTGTAATCGGACATATTTTTTATAAAATGAAAATATGCAGAACAGGACTTTTTTGGATCATGGAAAGTGTCATTACATACCAGAATGAAGGCAGCTGGTTGAAGAGGTAAAAAGGAAGTGTGATGCAAACTAAAAAAAAGAAAGACATTTTAGAGGTGGAACCAGTTAAAACAACTAAGATTTAAAATATTGTCAATTTTGATTTGATGTTTTATCTTACCTGAAATATTCCTTTAAAAACTTAAAGCAACCGGTGATTATTAAAAAGTTTTTTTAGGGCTGATTGTACAGGAGTTTAAAGTAAAGATGGCAAGAAAGCAAAACCTAGAAGGCGATATACAGTTACCAAATGAATAATGAATTCAGTAATCAGCATATTTAGCAGACATTTTATTAGAAAGTCATCAAATTCTAGAAAAATGGATGCAAATCAATGAACACGGCACAATTACTGCTTCAAAGTACAGCAATAAGACTTGAAAAATAACAAATGGGGACATTATGAGATCCATTTATTCACACAAATGTACATGTGAAACAGCAAACAGCAGATTATATACATTCAGTAGTAGAAGTTGTGGAAGACTTTCGCTTACTAAAGACAGTTCCCATATAACATTCCTTCGTTCTCAAATCAGTCCTCCAAACTTTGTTCTGAAGTTCAATACATTATGGTAACAAGCAGTCATCCAGAGATGGATTCGGTCCCGACAAACGCCCAAAACACACTAAACTGAACCTAAATGTGACCAAAAAAAAGATAATTTAAATGTTTTAATGCTGTTGAATCGAGTTCATGATGTGGTGAAATGCTGTAGTTGTACTGCGTCACAGACTGCAAGTAAAGGCAGCTAGTGTTAGAAAAGATTTGGATAATATGAGTTACAGTAAATGAGAGTCCGTTTAGAGTCCTGACATTTAAAGAGTGATCACACAAATATCTCCCACAAAACTGTCTCACACTGATTCAATATTTTAGGGGGAAAGATTTTAAAAAAATCAAGTTGCGATCTGACTGATAAACATATGAAACAAACTGAAAGCTTGCTAGAAGAAGTGTCAAATGAACTGAACTAACTTAGTGCTATGCAGACCTTACAAGTGGGTTTGACAAATGTTTATATTTTGAAGAAAACAAAAACAAACTTAAGTGCATTTCAAATCATTAAAAAACTAAATGAAAAAATATTAAGTTACTGATTGCTTAAAGAAATTATGGGCAATTAATATTAAGCATCACTTCTAGCTATAATGGAATCTAATTTTCCATTTCATTGCGGATTCGGACGTTCCCACGTGAAAGCCCTTGACAGGTCACATGAAAAACACACAACCACTCAACAAAACCCCCAAAACACTTTGATAACACAAGCTTGTGGCTTAAATAGTCTAAAAATATCTTCTGTACATATGACACAAATATTTACATAAAGTTTGTTAATGATTTAAGCGTGTATATACGTTCACCTATGTAGACCTCTCGTGACTAGACCTTTTTCTTTACCTTTTAATGGAAACTTTTAAAGTCAAGAATCTCTGATACTGAACCTCAAATAATGAAAACAAACATTCAATTCAATTAAATGAGGCATTCTTTGAAAAACTGAAATGTTTGCAGAGAAAAACTGAGAGCTTGTGGGCTTTTTGGTATGATTTTTTTTTTTAATACAAATGAATTGGATTCTCAACAGAGGGTTAATAACTTAATAGGCCAAAGAACTGTGGTTGAAAATGATTTCTTCAAAACAAAAAGGACAATAGCACATGCATACAAAATTGTGGGGGTGGCCTGAATATTTGCCAATTTGTCTTGATAGTTTAAAAGGGTTTTATATGTCCCTTGTCTCAGAATTTAGACGACAGAAAACGTCAAATACTTACAAAGGCCTTGTTGATTTAAGAACAAAAAAGATATTGGTACAAATCAAACGTCCACATTTTCTTTATCTCGTGGGTCAGGAATTTATCCGGGCATGCATGAAACGACACCTTCTCCGAATGAATCAACGTGGCCATTACAGTGCTCCCCGATCCACAGTCGTCACTCTGTAAATAAGCTTTTTCACTCCGCTTGTACAAAATGCTGCACCTGCTCCCAGAGGTTTTGAGTAGAAATGAAAAAAGAGAGTTTGCATAGAGTCTTAAGGGAACCTACAGAAATGAGTTTGTTGCCTTCCGTCAAACATTGTCGAACTTGTGTTTTAGGTAGTCCTTCATGACCTTGGCAATGGGCAGATCATCCAGAAACTTTAGGCTCTGCAGGCCGATGCACTGCCGGATCTTTATCCTGCACAGATCCTGCAAAGTCCTGGGTTGCCCTGAAACACAACGATTGTCAACTATTTTAAGCTGATAAAACAGAAGAACTCACAAAAATACCAAAGATTTGTGGCTAGAGAGGTTTATTATAGTTAACCGAAAGTCTGAAACTAAAACCATAAAAAAATGTGCTGCTTAAAATAAAATAAAAAATAAACCTTAAACTTATTTCAGCTAGTTTCACATCTCATTTTCATTTAGTTTATTTTGATGTACTAAAATAACCAAAAATGAAATAGAAATTAATTAAAAAAACTATACAGATTACAGACGCATTACTTTTTTTTTTTTTTTTTTACAAAAGCACACAACAAAAATTATTCATAATAAAATATAAAGCGCAAGAAAACAAACAAAATGTGAAAGGCATCATACAGATCATACTAAAAGAAAATGATGACTCTCCAAGCAAATACTGACTGTCAAGTAAATAAAAATGTTAACTGGACAGTTGGCTAATAACTAAAAAAAAAAAAAGTCTAATTATAATGTACGAACCTTGTGATATTGTGATATACCATATATTGTGTAAATGTAATAATAAATGTATAAACCGGTCACAAAGAGGTCTGTTTAAGGGCTTTTTATAGGTACAGCAGTAAAAACAAAACAAAAAAAACAGACGTTTTATTAAAAAAAATTGCCACAAAAAACCTTCCAATATTATAAGTGGACATCAGGAGTGGAAAAACCCCACAAAAGATTGAATTTTTTTTTTGTGCATTTGTCATCTTAAAAGATATCAGGAAAGTTCTGCAATGAGTTCCAAGAACCCGGTGCACAGAGTTTATCAGTTTTAATGGGCCAGTTTTCCAGTCCCAACAATATGGCACAGACTGTGCTCACACAAATGAAGCCAGCTGGAAAAACCACTACAAAGGGCTGGAGACGGCCATCTGCAGCCCCTGTCTTCTGTCAGTCTCAATGTCTTACCAAAAGCTCTCAACTATAGGTGACGCCAGAGAAACCGAAATGAAATCAGCGCCTATTCTCACGGAGCGCACCGATCACTCCCTTCAAGACATGAAGTCATGCTTTCAAAGTCTGAGCTGTCGATGTAAATACAGCCGCTGAAGTGCCTTTTTAATAAATAATCAAGGTGAAATCGGATCGCGCTGAATGAGTTGACAGCGAGTAAATGTCTGCGACAGACAGGTGGCTTTGATATGGTGATATCAAAGTTGAAGCGGTGCACAGGAATGTGGCCATTGTTGCGTACTTGATCATTAGTGCTTCAGGTAACACGGCTCGCTTTTCTCAGGCGGCCGATTGTTCTGTGTGGGGGATAGAGATCATAATGGTGTTCGTTTGGGAGGTTAGGCCATTGCTCAACTTACAGGTCGGCCGCTGCTCTTCGTGAGACTTGACATATTTCTAGAGGAAAGAGTGAATATGACCTCCTTTGATGATACTCTTGTTATTAACCCTCGAGTTTTATGCTTCACGTTCGACCTGAGTGGGGCTCTCTTCGAACTTGTATCTATAATGAGTGCAGACACGTGCACAGGTAGGGCTCAACCTGTGCAGAGCACATGCCCTTTTTGCCCTTACTCTCCGAAGTGCCCTTTTTTTGGTGGTAGTGTTTTTTGTTCCTGCTTCAATAAATCAATAGTTTTGGTAAGTGCATTTGAGTTTGACTTTTGTAAAATATTAATAATATATTGATAAGTAATACAACCACATTTAATTTGTTTTTGCCACCAAAAAGTCATAAATAAGCAAAGGTGAGCCCATAGATCGCCAAGAGCGCCCGCGCTGTTTCCTACTGGAACTTACACAAAGTGACTGAGTGATCCTCGTCATCTAGGTCAAATATATTTCGTAGAAATTTGTTCTTGGATTTATGAATGCTAATACAATTAATTTGTTAACATGTAATAATATCATGGTCGCATGTTTAATTAATTTACGTTGTTGATATATGCACATATTCTCTAATTTTTGAATCTCTATACTCTCGTTTTCACATGTGTAGTAAAAGATGGTTACAGTAATGTTGTCGTTACATTAAGTGCAAATAGGCCGTCTTTTTCACAGAAGGTCTGGTTGGGGCAGTCAGAATTGCAGAAGACACCATGTAAATGATATCCGTGATAGTGCAGGGGTAAAGCGCATGGCTTGAAGTTTTGACGCAAATTGATCACGGTTCGAATCCGCGTTTTGCCGAACTTGCTCTACTTTATTTTCCCATCACACAGAAATTCAAAAAGGCATTTTTTCCCCCCAATAAAAATAGTGAAAATCTTCAAAAAATGTAAATAAAGCATGTCATGTGTGTTTGATAATAAAGTGTTAAGGCCTTTGCACACGGAGTCCGAAATTCGCATGCGAAATTTTCGCACGTCAAAAAATAAATTCGACTTCACGTTATGTCAATCACGCTTGCACACTGCCCCCCGAAACTTTCGTCCGTCGAAAAAAATCGGAACAGGTTCGATTTTCTGCGTTTTTCGCATCCGTTTTCCCATCTACAGCTGATGCCCAACCTAAACTGCTGGCAATGCTGGTGAATTAATCGCCAGTGCTCCTCAGATACCTACAATTAAATATACAAATATTATTGTATCAAAAATACTACAATATCACAGCTATAATTATAGCACACCAACTCCCTGTAAACCGCGCGCGCGTGTGTGTGTGTGTGTGTGTGTGTGTGTGTGTGTGTGTGTGTGTGTGTGTGTGTGTGTGCGCGCGCGGATCCTAGACATACTGCAACAGTCTCTGTTCAGGATTGGTAATTGGTGGTCTTCTTTTTAATATGTGGCTCCAGTATCGCTAGCAAAGCATCAAACGGAGCCACTGACATTCAACTTTGAATCGGTCTGGATAATCCGCAGCTCCTTGATAAGCAGGTGGAAGACGGCATTTTATGTTGTTTTGCATTTTTTTCCGCAACGCATTCATTAATATGCATCGGACTCCGTGTGCAAGGTCTCTGTGCGTGACGAATTTTTCGGATCACGAATACGAAAAAACGCATGCGAAAATTTCGGACTCAGTGTGCAAAGGCCTTTAGGGGTGGGTGAACAGAGGGGGTGCCCTTTTTCAGTTTCAGCACATGCCCCTCAAAAGGTCTGTGCACGGCCCTGAATGAGTGACATTGTGTAACAAAAATATTAAAGCTTCGTAGGTGTAATGTGCTATGGCAAGTGCATTAGTTATTGTCGCTAACAAAAACAATAATCAAAATTTGCAATTAAATATAAGAAAAAGAAACACACACACACTAGGGCTGTCAAAAGATTAATCGCGATTAATCGCATCCAAAATAAAAGTGTGTACTCTGTTAATTATTATTTATATATAAATACACACACAAGCATGTATATATTTAAGAAAAAAAAATATTATTTTTTATATATAAAACATTTATATTTATATATATTATAGATTATATAAATATATACAGTATATACATGCAAATATTTCTTAAATATATACATGAATGTGTGTGTATTTATATATAAATAATAATTAACAGAGTACACACACATATATTATGTAAACACAAACTTTTATTTTGGATACGATTAATCGCGATCAATCTTTTGACAGCCCTAATATATATATATATATATATATATATATATATATATATATATATATATATATCTGTACGCATCACTAAATCATAATTGGATGGCAATTTAAACTGCAGCAAATAAACAAGAGAGACTGATTAATGGAGGGAAGTAAATCTGATGACATTTTTGTAATTAATAAGGTTTTACAGCTTCACATTCAACTTCAAAAGTTAGAACCTTGAAGTTTAGTTGAGCTAAAATTTCCTTTCCAAAAAAAAGGTGTCCTCTTCAAAAGGTAATAAAAACTACCAAGAAAACTGCCAAAAAAAACCCCCAACCTTTCTAAAGGAACAAAAAGTGGGCTAAACTTCAACTGGTATATCCTGTTATGAAACTTTATTTTTGTAATTATCTTTGAAGTTTTTGATTTTCACGTTTGATAAAAAAAAATAATAACTTGAGCGGAAGAAAACTTCAAAAATGAAAAAAGCCATTCTTTTGACCATTTTGTCTTGTGAGAAAACTATTTCTTATTACCTATTGTTGAAATATTTTTTAAACAATTAACTAAAACAAGTATTTGTTTCAAATAAAAATGCACGTTTCCAAAATAATAAAAAATAAACTGCAACTCTAATGTGCAGTACAATTAGTACGGAGTATTATTTGTTCAAACTTGTAGTACTACAAGTCAAATGTTCGGGTTGCTAAGATTTTTTTTTTTTTTAAGAAGTCTCTTATAATCATCAAAGAACAGCATTTATTTTTAATAAAATAATTTGTAACATTATAAATGTCTTTACTGCCACTTTTGATAAGTTTAATGCGCCTTTGCTGATTAAAAGTATTAATTTAATGCTACCGTTATAAGAGTGTAAACATAGTGAAATTAAAGGAATTTTTTTTTTTTTTAAGGATTTGTTAAATAAGACCCAAAGATTCAATTGGTTCAAAAGTTACTAGCTAAAACGTACTTGAAAATGTGGACTGTTGGCGCAAGAGGATTTGAGAGACCTCAAAAAAGTACAGTCACCCTCCCTAATCAGTGCCCCAAACTTTTTTACTATTACCATCTACCAAACAATTTGGAATAATGCAGACAGTCCACATATAATGATTTAGAGAGGAAGAGGAACCTACTTGTGACCTCCTGCAGGAAGTCCAGACAGGGTCGACTGATGCCAGACATGCTGACGGAAACGGCCACGGGGGTCTGGCCCTCGTAGTTGCGTGTGTTCGTATCGGCTCCGTACGTGTACAGCATCTGAGCGCACAGCACATCGTCTCTGAGGGCCGACAGGTGCAGCGGCGTCTGTCCGTCCTCTAGGCGGCCCAGGTTAGTGTCCGCTCCCCGCTGCAGGAACATGCGACAGTACGAGTGGTTGCCCTTAATGACGGCGTAACGCAACAAGAAGCCGTTCTGAATGTCAATGTTGGCGTTGTGATCGAGCAGAATGCGCACACAGCTGGAGCGCTCGCGGATAATCGCCAGCTGAAGCGGCGTCGTGCCTTTGTCGCTGAGTGGGTCCACCTCGGCTTTGAACTCTAAGAGGAGACGCACAAAGGAGTCACGGCCGTAGTGGGCCGCCACGTGCAAAGGGGTCCAGCCATCATTGCTCTTGGCATTGATGATGTCGCTGCGATACTCTGACTCCAGCATGAGGCGGGCGATGCGGGCACGACCGTGCATGGCTGCATAATGCAGAGCTGTAAAGCCTCCGATGAAATCCTTCACCGTGGGATCCGCTGTAAATCACAGAGAGAAAAAACAACTTGAAGGATAAACACATGACAAAACCAAACTCATTAAACCAAGAATATCAAGCAAGAAAAATATCTGTAGAGATGATATATATGCATTAGACCTACTATTGTCATATATATATATATATATATATATATATACATACATATATGAATGCAAATGCACTGACAAAAGCAGGTCTAATAGGGTTGGTGGATCTTCTCCTAATATTAAAAACTTGTGAGTTATCCTGGAATGGCCTATTCGGCAACGGATATAAACAATTTGGTCCAATCGAATTGAAAAATTAATGCTAGAAACTTCTGATCCCAACTTTCAGGAACTAATTTCACGGAGTTTGTTCATGATGTACAGATCCCACTCTGTTTACCATTTGTTATTAACATAGGAATTGAATTATAAGTTTTAATCATAAGATGTATTGTGCAATTTTCGAGGTCTGCTGATAGTGGCTCTTTTGTGACAGCGTCTGCTCCCTCGTTTCCTGTGATTCTGCAGTTCCCAGGTACCCAACAAAAGTAGATATTCAATTTATGAACCTCTAGTTTCAGCAGTTTGCATTAAATCATTACAACTGCTGAGTGATAATTTTTAAGGGATGACGATGCTTGAAGACTTCAAATATCTTGATTTAAAAATGTTTAAAATATTTGTCTTGGACAAAACAGGACAAATATACTGAGGAAGATATTCCGTTTTTGGACATTTAACGCCATGATGTTATGAATTTAACACATTCTGTTTTAATACATTTTTAAATCCTTAATTTGTGTAAGGGCGAATTAAGACCCACAGAACCCCTGTGTTCTGTCTTAGAACTACATTTATTCTGAATCTCAATAAGTACAGAGGGCAGTGCAACTGCAGAGTTAATTGTGGTTCATTCCATCCGCAGATCTTTTGATAAAAATAGCTGTTTTATAGCGCCCCCTAACGTCTTGCATGCATTACCACACTTAAAAATGAACTTATCAGAACTGTCGATACTAGCATCACAATACCAGTTTAGTATTTTAAGGCATTAGAGATGACAAGATAGGGAACCTCAGGAGTGTGCCATTTAGAAAAAATCTTAAAATCAAATTTACCTGAGAATGTACCACACCAAATGGAAGCCAAACTATACATTTTCATTATGCTTTTTTGTCCTTTTTGGAGATTGGTAGTTTAAATCACCATCTACTTTTAGTGTGTGGAAAACAGAAGCCTGTGTTTTAAAAATGGGGACAATAACACAGGGCACAAATTACTTCAGAGTAAGTAACACAATGGCACATTTTTGGTTGAACGTATTCCTTCAAGAGCCAACCACAGTTTATAATAAGTGTCAATCTGGTCTGGTCGTTTTCTTACAAAGTGATGCGCTAAATCAGACTCGCCCATCTCGCCACTGTCCTAAAACAACCAAACCCTTTACCTCCGTGTTCGAGGAACACGCGCACGCAGCGCTCCTTGCCCTTCGCCGCAGAGAAGTGCAGCAGCGTCCAGCCGTTGGCGTCTCTGATCTTGGGAGAGTAGCCCTGCTCCAGCATCTTGCGGACAGTGTAGACATCGCCAGCCGCCACCGCCGCCTGGATCTGCAGCTCCTCCTGTAACTCTGGGTTCCTTCTGCAGTGATGGTTCAGCATCCTGTCACATCTCGCAGTACGGGCGTCAGACGCTCCTGTGTCCCTACAGACAAACACACACGGATGACGTTACTGATAGACAAGCTCCTCATTTTTAATCAAAGGACGATAAATTAATTATAATGAAAGTTATAAAAACAGTGTTTACACTTTTTTTTTGGCGGTATCAACCTACAAATGTCTCAAAAGAGATTACATTTTTTTTCCCCATGTCTGATATAGATAACAATACTGCTACCTTGAGTATTTTTCTTTATCAGCTTAGAATATCTATTTCTCATTAATTTGCTAAATATTCAATGCTTCATTATTAATAACAAATGCATAATTAAATTGAATTATTTGAATGTCACAGGCTATGTGTGTATGTGTAAAAATATATAAAACACATAAAACTAGGCTACTGGATACAGCACTAATATTAACAATAATTCCAATAATGCTGTAAAATCTAAAACAAAAAAGTGAATGTGTATAGACCCTCTTACTGGTAAAATCTTAGTAAAAAAATACAACTATAAATTACTATTTGTGTTACAAGAGAGTCACCATTGATAAAATCTTATGAGAAATACATTTTAGATAATTATTGCATAATTTATCATATGAGAATTACTACATAAATATATAAAACACTATAAACAGTGTTTATGAATGTATGAGATTCCTTTTACATTTTTAAGAGGACAATATAATGTATATGATAAAACAAATAGCCTATGTAGGCTAAATAATAATTATCTTTAATTGCAAAAAAACTGTATGAAAAGAAAATAATTGCACACATCACCTTTAAGATGATAACAATATTCTTGCATGGAAAGCACATCTAAAGTACTAAAATATTGTTAGTTGCGTTGCATGATGAAACCAAATCCATTAAACCACCCATAAACAAGCTTAGACAACACATGTATATAAAAGAAACTGACAGAAATTGCTATTTAAAAAATATGTAAAAATTACCATTCATTAATGTCTTGGAGATCTAAAACAGCCTTTGTGTTCTGCATCCATATTCATATCCACTTCAGATCTCCATTCTAGAGATGCAGAGGAATACAGAAATATCATCAACATGGTTCTTTTATAAATCCATCATTTATATAATATCTGTTCATGTATATGTATTAATATATATTAATGTAGATTCATGTAGAGATTTACGTGCAAGATAATCATTTAGCCACACCTAAATGACACACTTATCTGTCACATTATATTGATCAGCTCTGTCTAGGAGCAAATATTTACTGCCACCCATCAGTTCACAATGTAATGTCTTTCAGCCTCTGAAAAAACAGCTGCAGCGAGCATTTGCACACCTACATTTACCTTTAAAAACCTAAATGTTCGCTAACATATGCGATATATAACATCAACGGTAGTTTAAACTTTTAAATCTTCTCAAATATAGTAAATAAAAGGTAAATAATCCTGTTTGTAGCTTCTGTACAGAGAACAATGAATCTGTTAGCTGGTGTGCTAAAGCAGCTGTGCCAGCTAAAATGAACCTAAAACAACTACTAAAGCGCTCTTTTTAGAGACAGACATAACTTACTTTAATAACATTGCAATAAATGATACGATAATTCTGACAAGTATCATTAAACTGAAGGAGAATCTGACAAACTCTCTGATTGACATGCACTGTTACTGCATTAGCATAGTTAGCATTTAGCCAGCGGTTATTGACCATTCTCACAAGAACACTGCTTTTAAAGTTACTCAAACTCTCTTAACCTGTGGCGAGAGGATACAATTAACGATATCTGCTTAATTAACGCAATAATAACTCGGGGGACAGTGAAATAAAAATATATAATATACATACAGAGTACAAATACAGTCAGGTAGCCATGAACATCATCTCCAAGGCTTCAAACCACAACAACCAATCAAATTCGAGCTGTCAAATACGTCACGCAGACATCATACTGCTGCAAAACAATACGCCAAATGTTAGAGGTTTGCGACAATTTTGGCTGTATAATGGCAAACAGCACTCCATGTGCTTTATATGGAGGCGTTTGTTACTTTTAGCCGAGTGGATTTTTTAATCACTGTTGAAGAAAAACTCACCGAGCTGTCCTAAAAACTCGTCATTACAAATACATCCTTCTACAGATTACGTATGTCACTGGATTTTATATGAAAGTCTCTAAGCAAACTCGATGAGGACTATTCCGGAACATTATACAGTGTATCGAGAAAATTGGAAATTCATCATGTAAGCAATGAAGATACTGCAAGCGATTCATTTGTTATTTTGGAATAGCACACATACAATGTAGTTAATAAGTACTTTACTGTAGTGTAGATAGATAGACAAAGGAAAAATCATATTTTTTAATCGCAATTTAATTTAAACATAAAAGTACAGTATTGCATCATGACTTAATTCATTCTGTCTTACTGAGCTAACACAAATCATTTCATTGTAATGTTGCTGGACATAACTTTAATAATTCGCCATTGTCATGAGTCTGGCTTAAAGCAGTTGATTTATTAATGATTTTTAATTAGGCTCAAAATAACAAACTGCTGCTTTTTTAAAGTCTGACACATTCAGGGCAGATTTCAGGATATAACTTATAGTCTAACTAAATTTGACATTTCTTTTAGAGCTTTACAGAGCCAAAATTGTTGATTAGCAGACATCAAATTTCTTTGTATACCCTTTTTAGCCATTCAGAAACGCTCTCTGCCTGTTAATCAATTTTCACAGTCTGGTTTGCTGACTAAAAATTGTCTAACATATTCATGAAGGGGAGAGTATTTTAGAAGAACCATGTAATTGAAGAGATGGGTTGGTATTAAGTGGCTTTTGTCTGATTAATGCATGACTGCAGTGTTTTTTTTTAAACACAAGTTTCAAGCATGACTTACTGATTATCATTAAACCTTTTATTTTTGCAGTGTCTCATCATGGATGCTGCAGGATTGGATTTCCAAGAGATTTTCAGGCTTTTACGTACAGGATCTGCTCCCAGCCTGAGCAGCGAAGAGCTCGCCGGCAGAATCTCATCATGTGTTGCTCAAACAGCAAACACTGCTGCTCCGTCTGTCACACACACAGACGTGTGCTTGTGTCTCACTCTTATTGAGACCATCATTAGCAGCCTGACAGTACAGAGACTGCCACAAGATCTCACAATATTCTATGAAGATGTCACGAGGAGATTGTTTGGAGAAATGAATTTGATGGCAAAACTGGTATGTTCAATCAATGAAAACAGATAAGTAATAATATTTTGATTCATAAAAAGGTTTTCGGACATTTCTAAAGATTTTTTTGATAACACGTTTTTTTTTTACAGTATGTTACACATTTTGCATGTACTTACTATAGTAATAACAGTAAATTATGCATAATTACAAGCAACTAACCCTAAATCAAACCCTAACACTAATTATACAGTAATTACACTGTATCAAAGGCACCTTTAAACCATATTTTTATTTTATATAATAATAACAAATCCACACAGAATAACAGGAATGACAAAATAATAATAAATCACAATGTCCAAAGAAACTCATTATGTTAATACATATATCATTTTCTTGACATTTTTGGCATTACATTTTTTTTTGTGGGGAAAAATGCCTAATTATAATGGGTAATTTATTTTTAAAAATGTATAATGGGTAATGTGCTCAATTTATTTTATTGTAAAATATATTTTCTTATTGTTTCCTTTTAAGTCGTCATCTTTATTTATACAGCACTTTATACAATACAGATTGTTTCCAGGCAGCTTCAGCGCAAGTTTTGTCCTTATCTTATAGTGTCAGTGCAGTTAAATCAGTAATAATGCTGGATATTATTAAGTATCCCCAACTAAGAAAGCCAAAGGCGACAGTGGCAACAAGGAACCAAAAATGTTGGCATTTTGTTTGTGATTTATACGTTAAGCCTAGAGCAGTTCAGTTCATATCTGTCAGTGGAACATGTTTTGACCCATTATACTGATGTCTTGATGCAGGTTTCCCTCCTCAGCTGTCAAGACCAACTGGTGTCCCATTTATCTGCAAAGTGTATGTCAGTCTATGTCATCAGTGACATTTCCATTCATGTGAGTATTGCTGCTGTACATTAACTCGGACTGGCAATGTAATAAGAAATATTACAGGTGTGTAGACAGCTCATCTAGTGATCCATCCGAGTATTTGATATATTATGGCCTGGTTTCACAGACAGGGTTTAGATTAAGCCAAGATTAGGCCTTAGTTCAATTAGTAACATTTATAAACATTGCTTAGAAAACAACCATTACTGGTGTGCATCTTGAGGCAAAACAATGGCACTGACTTAATTTAAGATATGCTTTCAGTTAAAACAGCTCAATAATGCATTTTAGTCTTGGACTAGGCTTGTCCGTGAAACCGGGGGTATGAAAGTTTTTTCTGTTTTTCTTGCTCTCTCTCAAGCATTGTGGGTTCACTAAGTGCTGTAATGGTTGATTATAGGGAGGCAGCAGCTCAATCTGGACACACTGGTGTGCTGAGGTGTTTCAGAAATCAATGGGCAGCAGTGAACTGGACTCCTGTCTGTGGTCACTGACTGCTGTTATTAAAGGAGTGCTGAGAGGAGAAATATGCCAGAATAAAAGCGGTAAGGGCTTACACCTACAAAAGGTTTTATCCGAGGTGGCAAGAGAGGTGGGACCTCTTAGAAAACATTTGGATAATTGACTGAATATGTAAATCTGGTTGAAAATATGGAGTAATTACAATGTAAACTACTCACCCACTCACCCAGACATCATCCCTTTCAGTTACATCTGAATCTTAATTTAAAATTTATTTTGAAATGACTTAAAAACAAGAAATGATGCTTAGTGGCTAGGTTCAATTTCTTCAGTTGATTTGTTGACGATTGGTTGGAGAATAAGGTGAGGTAGTGGTAATAGTAATAATAATAATCTTATTCTCATACCATAATTTTTTTCATGTTGGTAGGTATTGTCTATAATAATAATTATTATTATAAAATAGTATAATAATAATAAAGCATTAATAATATGAATACAAAACTAATGGTTTGAGAATAAGGTGACTATTATGATTATTATTGTTATTATTAAGTTATCTTATTCTTATACCATTATATTTTCATTTTGGAAGGTATTGTTAAATGTTATTTTTCGTTTATAATATTAATAGTAATATTAAAGCAATACCATTTGCTATTATCAAATTAATGTTTGATAATAAGGTGACTTATTAATAATACTATTTTTATTTTAAGTATATCTATATAAAACAACATCATTATTATTATTATTAGCAATAATAAAACAGTAACTTCCAGTATGATTATGAAAATAATGATTTGAGAATTGTAAGAGAATAAATGATAAAAAATGATCTGATTATCAAACCATTTTTTCATGTTGGAAGTTGTTTTATTATTATTAATTTTATGTTTTATAAAAATAAAACATTTCTTTATTATTGTTATTACTAGTTATTACTATTAGAATTACTAGTTATTACTAGTAGAATGAACAGCAAGTAGTTACAAATAAAAGTTACACAAAAGATTGTAGATATTTTTGAAGCAATATAAAAATAATAAAAAAAATGCATAAATGGAATCAGTTAAACATACTATAGTATAGCATGAATAATTTCAGAGGACTTGATCTCTTAATTCCAGCTGCTTGTTTGTCTTGTCCATAGATGTTTTGATCAAGCTTCTTTCTGGATTGGATGCCTCCATCACTTACTTGCACACCAACCTTCTGACTCAAGACACACAGGGAAAAAACCCTCACAAAAGAGAATTGAGTAATATGTCTAAAACCATGTGTGAGTTCTTTGACCTCCTTGAAGTCCTCAGCGCTGCCCGGCTCAGATATGGAGTCTGTTCTTCTGTTCAGAGAGTCATATTCGTTCAGTCGCGAGTGCTCCTTCATGTCACGAGAGCTAATGTGGGATATTTTGTGAAGAAACGAGCACTGCTTCTTCTGAAGAGAAGTCTTCTGCGGAGAGCCGGGGACGATTGGGCTTTAGGTGAAGTTGAGTCTGCGTCACATGAAGATCACAGCCTGAATGAGGACATGTTGACCATGGCAGATGGAGTGTTACAGGAAGTGAATGCAGGCTGGCTCGAGGAAGTGCCTGTGAAAGCTCAGGCCAGTTTCTTTGGTGGGAACTCTGATGTGAGACTCGCTGGGACGCAGAAGGACGATGTGATACTGAGAGCCGTGAGCTTGATTTTGCTGAAGTCACTTGAAATAAACATTCAGTCCCTTCAATGGAAAGGTAACTAATACAAGTGTTTATTGTTTTCATAGTATTCACAGCTAGTGGTCGACCAACATTATTATTATTTTTTTATATGTTTGTGCCACCCAGTGTTGTTATTTTCGTTTAACTAAAACTATTTAGTTACTTAAATTAAATGAAATATGAATATTAGAGGAAAACTTGGCCTTAGCAGCTAACTGAAATACAAAATTAAAGTACTAAAATGACTAAAATAAAATAAAGAAAAGAAAAACTAAAAATGTCAAAACACAGCAAAATGACTAAAATGTAAACAAAAATGTACATTTAAAATAAACGCTATTTTAAAATATTAATAAATACTATAAAAGTATTTAAATAATACTGAAATAACACTGGTGGCACCACAGTAGTTCTGTCTCAAATGAATTGCATGTTTTTAATTCACTGATTCACAAAGCATTTCTAAGAATGTTTGCTTGCATGTACAACTTACTGTGTAGCATAAATTAAACATTCGAGTGCTTCACCACAGCTTAGCTAGAATGAAACCATTCTAACTATCCATTTAATCATTTACAACAGCAGGGGGCGATGTATCTCTTCATAATGGATGTCTTTCCTGTCTTTTCCAGGAGCTCAGAGTGACATTGACATCCAGCGGTATTTAACAGAGCTCATGTCGTTCCTCCAGCGTCACGGGACTCTGATGTCTGCAGACGCTCACAGCTGCTCCTGGGTGTCTGTAGTATTTGCTGAACAGGATGATGACATGATAGAATCGACCAAGACTTTGATTGGCTTGTATTTATATCAAAAAAGGTTTGGAATCCATTTTATACATCATGTTATACTATACCCAAAACTGTATCTCTTCCTACTGATATAGGTATTACCAGAGGTATTGATGTACAGCGTTGCTGAAATTAAATTTTACTCACATATTGCCTGTAAAAATTAGCCTGACGTCGTCATACTCAATTCTAGTCAGAAAATGAGTCTGATACTGCTCCGTTGGGCTGTGATTATGGGGCGTGTTTCAACCGAACCAGGAAAGACCTCAATTGGATAGACCTACAACCAATCAGAGCAACGGAGCGACGCATAACGTTAGTTGTCAAATGTCAACAGAACTCAACTGCACTGTGTTGCCATGTCCGCGGGTTGAAGCGACCCTAATTATGTGATATACAGACCCAGGAATGCGATTTTTACCTGCCAGCCCTGCCAAAATAACACATATTTTACCCCCCAAATGCCTTTTTTTTTCCCCGGAGAACACCCCAGGAAAGCTATTGGGCTTGTTTTTGGCTAGTTTTGAGGAACGTAAGCAATTGGGCAGTTTTGTTGTAAAAACTTGGCAACCCTGTACCTGCACGCACGCTGGAATAAGTTACGATAGAAGAAAAAGATTGAAAAAGAGTGTAAACGATCTTTGCCGGTGTTGTAAAAAAAGAATTTAAGGATACACAGAGTACTTACCAACACGATCATCATTTCTGAGAGAAATAGTAAAGGTGAACGCATATACAACAAGTTCTCCGTTTAGGATTAGAACAAATTGAACCCAAGCGCTCTTTGATGACGTGGATGATTACGTTACTGTTGATCATCTGTCCATCATCGTCTAAAGCCCGCCCTGACAATTTCATTGGTCCGAACAGTTTCTGTTCGGGCATAATTACTTCTCTACGGAGAAAGTCCAGACCGAACTGCCCGAGTAAAAATGTTGTGGGCGGGGCTAAGTTCGGCTGGCATCCAGGCTATGTAAAAATAGGTCAGGTCTGTTAAATATGCACACACACTACTTTTCAAAAGTTTGGAGTTTGTATGATTTTGAATTTTTTTTTTGAAAGAAGTCCGTTATGCTCAACAAGGCTGCATTTATTTGAGCAAAAATACAGTAAAAACATGCAAAACTGAATTTTCAGCATCATTACTCCAGTCTTCAGTGTCACATGATCCTTCAGAAATCAGTCTAATATGATGATTTGCTGCTCAAGGAATAGTTCTTATTATCAATGTCGAAAACAGTTGTGTTGCTTAATATTTTAGTGTAAACCGTGATAAAAAAGCTTTCAGGATGCTTTGATGAATAGAACGTTCAAAAAAACAGTTTGAAATGGAAACCTTTTGTAATATTTGAGATGTTTTTACTTGGCCTGACGAAAATGTTGTGGGCAGGGCTAAGTTCGGCTGGCATCCAGGCTAGTTTTTACTGTCACTTTTGACCAATTTAATGCATCCTAGCTTAATAAAAGTATTAATTTCTTTAAAAAAAAAAAAAAAAATCTTACTGACCCCAAGTTTTTTCTTTTTTTCTTCCTTTCATAATGAATGAATGATCACACTAGGGGTTTTTTTCTCATTGCATACTTAAGTTCAGGTTCGGTGTACAGACAAACTTAACATGTTGGTTTGACAAAATCTTGCCTGAAAGTTTAAAAGATTTTGAACGTTATTATGAATTTTAAAGCACGTTAAGTTTACAGCTTTTATAGAATAAAGCTCTTTATAGAAGTTAAACATTTTTTTTATTTATTTATCTATTTATTTATTAAGGGAAAAGAAACACTGGCTATTGTAAAAAATAAAATAATAATAATAAGAAGAAAACATTTCTTAACAAATAAAAGTAATTTAATGGTAAATGTTTTTGTTAGTATGTTTAGACAAACTTTACATGTTGGTTTGACACATTTACTTTCTTATCAATTTTAAAGAACATTAATTTTACATATAAGGTAATGTATTGTTTGCTACATGGTTGATAAGTGGTTTGTAGTTTCTAAGGTTTTTTGAGTGATTGCAAAAAAAAAAGCACTCTAAATGCTGGAATACACTACATGATTTTCACATATTTTTGGTCCAATTTGCAGTCTGGATGAGTTGACATTAGTTATTAGGCTAATATAGAGTTGATGTATTTCACACAAAAAAAACTGCATAGTGTATGACTTTTTTTAGCCTTAATGATCCATTTGGAAAATATCAAACATGTTTGATTTTTGAGTCAATTTTAGAACACGTATTGTTTTTAGTTGTCATGTGTCTCCTGGCAATATTGTTGTGTGAGTTTGTTGCGTTCGGAATTACTTGAAAGTAAGGTAGCGGTTGATCCTGATTTGTTTGGTGTATGATGCCCAATTGTTCTTTGTAACCATTTACAAAATTGACAAGTGTATGATGCCTGGTGTTTTAAAGTCTGTTTAGATTCTAAAAGCTTTAAGTTGTTCATTGCTGGGCAGTTTCTAGGAATTTTGCTATAGAATTCTCTATATTGTCTGACAATAATGACACAGAGGAACAGCTGATTTTCCAGCTGATAAACGATGAAAACAGCCAATCAGAATCCATCCTTCTTTAAAGGAACACTCCACTTTTTTTGAAAATAGGCTCATTTTCCAACTCCCCTAGAGTTAAACAGTTGAGTTTTACCGTTTTCGAATCCATTCAGTCAATCTCTGGATCTGGCGGTAGAACTTTTAGCATAGCTTAGCATAGATCATTGAATCTGATTAGACCGTTAGCATCTTGCTCAAAAATGACCAAAGACTTTCGATATTTTTCGATGCTAGCGGTCTAATCAGATTCAATGATCTATGCTAAGCTATGCTAAAAGTTCTACCGCCAGATCCAGAGATCGGCTGAATGGATTCGAAAACGGTAAAACTCAACTGTTTAACTCTAGGGGAGTTGGAAAATGAGCCTATTTTCAAAAAAACTGGAGTGTTCCTTTAAAGAGATTTTAAAGTGGTAGAGGACAAAACTACAATCTGCAATTATGATGTACAGAATGTTATTGTGTGTTGGTGTGGACACTAATATAGTTATCATTCTTGGTGTGAACGGACCTTTTCAGCTTTTATAGAATAAAGCTCTTTATAGAAGTTCTAAAATTCTAACTTTTATTTATCTATTTATTTATTAAGGAATAATAAACTTGTAAATAAATAATAAATTAAAAGGAATAATAAATTGTAAAGAAAATAAGTTTAGGCACTTACAAAAGTAATTTAATGCTAAATGTTATTTTTTTCCCTTTTCTTCACAGTTTGTGTTCTTCAGACTCGGGGGTTTGCGTCTGGGGCTGTAACCCTCACTGTCATTTCATACTTCTGCTTCGCTCCCTCTCCTTCGACCACACCGTGCTACTTGACTTCCTCATCTCCTCGGAAACGTGTTTCCTGGAATACTGCGTCCACTACCTGAAGCTTCTCCGTGAGGACTGGATGGGCTTGTGTAGGTCTTGTTGTCATATTGAAGAAGATTGTGATGTGAGCCTTGGTGCCACTAGAAGAGGAACTGATCCTTCCGTTCAAGCTCCTTCTGCTATTTCAGAGAGGCTGTGTGTTGTTCCCTGCACTAGAACACCAACAGGTGATGTCTCAGTTCCACGACTGGTTGATTATGGGAGCTCAGACGAATCCGATGAGACAGACGAGCATGTTTCTGAGAGGAACTCTGGGAAAACTGATGTCGATTCTGGTAGGACAGATGCTGAAGCATCTTTTTGCCCATCTGTAATGGCACTAGAGCAAGTTCAGACTGAATATGCTTCCCAATCTCTGTTAGGTAAAGTGTTTGCGTGTCTTATGGACTTGAGGACCACGGTAACCAGACTACATAACAGGGGTCTCTTCCCCTACAACCCTACCTCACTTCTAAAACTGTTAAACAGCGTAGAACCCCAGAGAAACATGATTAGTTAGCTAGCTTTGACTTAAAGCTGGATAGATAATGACTGATCAAGAATGTCGATCTGTTCAATTACTGCAGTGAATAAACATACATCGCTGAACCAAAACATTATTTTTGCATCAAAATTAATACGATTTAGAGGGATTTTAAAAGACTAAATTAAATGAGTACAAAATGAAATTATTAAATATGGCATGGAGTGTTGCAATACATAAAAATACAATGAAATGTATTCATCTGGTAACACCTGTTACCAGTATGGTTCCAGTTGTTAACATTAGTTAACATGAACTATCAACTTATCAATCTCAGTTCATGTTAATTTAAACATTTACTAATACATTATTAAAATCAAATGTTGTATCTGTTGTATGTAATATTATTTGATATTACCTGAGCTAACTCAAACTAACAAGAACAAAGATTTCTAAATAATACTGTAACAAATATTTTTTATCTTTGTTAGTTAATGCATTAACTGTCGTTTACTAATGGGACCTTATTGTAAAGTGTTCCATTTTTATCATTTTTTTCATGTAAAATGAAAAAGGATGTGAATGCCACTTTAAAATTACAGACTTAATGTAATACAAATGTCATGTTTCGTTTAATTTATTTGTGCTTATATTTCATCATTTCATTGTAGGCCTACTTTTATTCTTTCACGTAAAATGAAAAAGAACATAAAATGCCATGTGAAATAGGCTTTAAAATGAAAAACCTCATGGAATATAAATTTCATTTGATTGCATTTCACGCCTTTATTTTATTGTATATTTATTTATTTTTTGCAACATTGCTCCAAGAGTCCATCCTTTGATATTCTTGGGCCGTTTTCACAAAACATCTTAAGGCTAAAAGTAGCTCCTAACTTGCCGATTTAGGAGAAACTCTTAAAAATAATGGGCGTGTCAATCCTAATTTTAGGACTCCTACATTTATGCCCTAAGAGTATTTCACAAAGCTTTTTAGCGCTAAAACCAGCTCCTAAATCTGTTAAAATGTAGGGGTAGTCAAGAGGACTCCTAAGACCAAATCACAAGCAATCTTAAATCTATAAGGCCATTGAGGCAATAGGCGATAGAGCCCTGGGTGCTGAACCTTTTCTTCATAAATACAATAAATATGTTGATTTATAGATTTTAATCTGCAATGATATAACATAACGGTTCATTTATGTACAGGCAATATGCATTGAATGATGGAGAATAAAACATTGCAGTCAAGTTGAAAATAATGTCCCATCGTCTGCGCTGATAGCCTTGTGGGCAGCTCAGGTGACCTGAGGTCCGGAAAGGACCTTTCCCAATCCCATCTCCCCCTTTTCTCTTCCACTGTCTACTCACTGTCCTATCATAATAAAAAGGTAAAAATGCCCCCCAAAAATAATGGCCCATTACTTGTGACTGTTGTTTCACAAGTTCACACTTACTAATGACCGGAAAGTGTAAAAGAGTAAAATAAGCATGTAATTTGGCGTGCTGTCCGAGAGGATCGAGGGCTCAGAGCTCGGAATTCAGCCCAAACCCAGAGTTCTCCCCCATATCCCCGGCTGGGAATAGGAACCAGTGAGGAGGAACCAGTGAGTGAGGAGTCGGGGTGGCGGAGGGATGCAGAAAACTGTCGATGTAACTATATTGAGTCGACTGTGTATATACAGTATCTGCCTCCTCTCGAGCTGATTAGATAGACCATTCGAACTCACAAACGTAATAAAATATAATTTGTTGCTTGAATTCTTCAATCTCTCAAGATGCGGATGACAAATAGCTGAACATATACTCATTTCATTAGTGACATAGCCTAGATTTTAAAATCTTTATTTGAATATAGCAACATGATACCTCGTTCTACAATATTTATATGATTAAATCACTGACAGACCCCTCCGTGTTGACGTCATCCATAGCAATGAGGTCGGCCCCGTCCTTTCTCTTAGCTTAAAACTTAGTAAAAGTTGCTCTTAGCAAAACTGTGATAGCTTAAGTTTTAAGAGGAAAATCTTACCTAAGAACTTTTACTGCTGTTTAGGAGAACTTTTAGTGGTAAGATAAAATGTTTTGTGAATACGGCCATTGGTCTCTAGATATGGCTCGAGTCCCTCATTCAGCATTTATGTTGGACCATTTTTACACTCAAAAGGTATAAACTGTGTGTATATGGAAACCATATAAACTGCAGGTTTATTCCACTGAATGGGATGGTGGGATTAGGCCCAACACATCATGTAGCATTTCAATTACACCACCAATCCAACTAATGAGAGCAACTAGATTTCCATCATTTTAAATGCAAATATCCAGAATCAGCATCTGGCAACAGCTTTTCAGAGGGAAAGGCACCACTACAGTAGACCAAACAGCTGTTTCTCACGTTAATGCCATGATTAGCCTTGTTAGATGATTAGACTCTCCTCTTACTGGAGAACATTAATTCATTCAATTAATTAAGTATCCCAGAGGATAAAACTTTCAGCTTTGGTCTAGCTCCTCAATATCAATAAACCTGATTTAAATTGTGCTACAGACATGAATGATTCCTCAAATAATGTGTCGCTAAAAATATTTAGAACAGACACTAAAAACATGGTTTCCACAAAAATATGAAGCAGCACAACTGTTTTCAACATTCATAATAATAAGAAAAGCTTCTTGAAATCAGCATATTAGAATGATTGAAGGATCATGTGACACTGAAGAGTGAAATTCAGATTTGCCATCACAGGAATAAATTACATTTTAAAATATATTCAAATATAAAACAGTTAAATTGTAATATTTCACTGTATTACTGTATTTTTAATCAAATAAATGCAGCCTTGGTGAGCAAAAGAGACTTCTTTTATAAAACAATTCACTGAACCCTATGCAAAGTGAAGGACAGGAGAAAAAAAATGCTAAATACAAATAATTTAATGCTACAAGCCAAATATCATGGAGCAAAATAATAATTTATCTAATAATTTATCTATAGCTTAGTAGAAGTCAGCCAAATTAGATAAATAGGAATAAACAGGATTTATGTCAACCACAATGTATGGATTGAGTTTCACCCATTCAAGAGACATTTAAGAACCAGAATTCAAATTTTTCTATTCTGTGTCATCATGTTAAATAAGTTATCATATTGTTGGATCTTTGCAGTTCATGATAACATCAATTTTCAGAATGTTTTTGCTTGTATGTTATGCACCGATTCTAGTACTGTGTTTGATCACCACTTGAGGTGCAATGTAAAGTTTTTGCCTGAAACACATCCCATGTCACTGAGTCATTGACTGTCTCTCTGTATGTCCTTTTGTCTTATCTGGCTACCTATGTCACACACTATCTCGCCCTCAACAGCTCTATCAGTCTATCACAATGCAAATAAGGTGAGTCCTTAGGGCGCAGTTTTTGTGTGTGTGCGTGAGCGAACCCACCGAATGCCTGTTAATCTACAGAAGGTAAGGAGGAGGTAAGTAGGGAGGGGAGGGAAGTCAATTGCTACTAAGGCAGGGTGTGACTGCAAAGTAATTCAAACAAAGAACATTCCCGTGGGTCCCAAGAGCAGCGGTGCTGTCATGTTACGCACTTTCCCACCGTCAGCAGCGGAACGCAGAGCGGCGTGAGATTAGACATTTACCTGAACGCTACACTGAACTGCTGACAGGAAGCAGAGGTAAGCGTGTGGGTTTTCTTGACCTTTGGTTTAATGCAATGTCACCGGCTCTGACTTAGCCGGTGACTTTTTGATCTTGAGTTTTACACGAGAATGTAAAAAATAGGAGGACTTTTATTGTAAGATTTGCATTTAAGAGTGTCTCCAATGAAAAGTAAAGCATGTGGAAACCTGCCTGTTCAAGAGCTTTTTGGGTTTTAAGACTGGTTGTTTGTTTATTGTATTTTAGCATTTTGAGAAGTTTCAGGTTTGTTTCTTATAATTCATTAGTAGATTAATGTCTTTGCTTTGGTCTGCTCACTTTAAATTCGTTCTTCTTGCCTTTTCCTGGAATCTCTTGTGGTTGGCACTAATCAAAATGCTTGACTGGCTTTAATTGAGATGCTGTGAAAAGACGCCCCTTATGAACTTGACGGATCTAAACAACGGTCAAAGTAGAGGATGTAAATCTTTGACACTTGAACATTAGCTATTGCAAAACGCCATTATGGTCTCTTTGAATTTCAAGAGTGTTGAAATGCTGCTGTTGTATTTGTTGAAATGGGTTTTTACAAATGGCAGCTCCTGCATTATAAGCTGGCTTGTAATGCTAAATTTGGAAGAAATGTTGTTTAAGTTAGTTCTAGAATTGTAACTATTCAGGTCATCTATCCTAGTTTCTTGTTGTCAGAAACGCTTAACAAAGAAGATAGTGGCTTTCCGATAGCGTAGAGAATCATCAGAGTTGTGTGTGGAAGTAATGGGGTTGAAGGGAAGGATGATAATAATTCTGTGTGATCTGAACATGCGGAGGCAGCTTTGTTTACTCTGAGTCTTGTTCAAACAGACGCTGAGCTCTTTGTTATGTTCAGTTGACATGGTGTTCTGGTCATTCACTTTGGCAATAGTATATTAGTAGTCATGGAGAAAGACTGCCATTGTGTGCTGCTAATATTGCCTGATCAAAGCCAAAATAAAAGAAAGGAACAATTATGTTATGGTTAAAGGAATGAGCAGATACATTTTAAAGACCTTCAGACTCCAAAGGTCAGCCATTAGTTATGAGTTCTAATAGTTTGGGTTGGTAAGATTTTTTATGTTTTTTTTTATGTTTTTGGGGCAGTCATTGCCCAATGGTTAGAGAGTCGGATTTGTAACCAGAAGGTTGCGGGTTCGAGTCTCAGGTCTGGCAGGAATTGTCGGTGGGGGGAGTGAATAACCAGCACTCTCCTCCACCCTCAATACCACGACTGAGGTGAGACCCTTGAGCAAGGCACCGACCCCCAACTGCTCCCCGGGCGCCGCAGCAATATGGCTACCCACTGGTGTGTGTGTGTTCACTACTGTGTGTGTGCACTTGGATGGGTTAAATGCAGAGCACAAATTCCAAGTATGGGTCACCATCCTTGGCCAAACGTCACTTCACTATTCACAAATAAGTCTCTTATGATCAATAAGGCTGCGTTTATTTGATCCAAAATACAGTAAACACTAATGTTGTGAAATATTTTTGTGGTTTAAAATTGAATATATTTGAATATATTTTAAGATGTAATTTATTTCTGTGATGGTAAAGCTGAATTTTCAGCATCATTACACTAAAACATGTTTCAATTGTCAAATTCCATTAAATTGAATTGAATAATCTTTGCATATGATGTGTTCATATGAATTAGGAATTTTAAATAAGTAAAAAAAGAAAAAGAAAAAAAATAGATTTTAATAAAACATGTTGTATTAATCTTAATAGAACTGTGTGATTTCATATTCATCAATTAAAAAAAAGAAAATTACATGTATGAATATGAATTGCATAAACTAAATAGTCCATTACATTGTTCAATTAAGATTTATACAAAATGTTTTATTAAGCTCTAGGTTTTTTTTTTACTCATTTAAAAATCTTAATTCATATGAATAATATATATATATTATTCAATTCAATTTGATGGAATTTATAAATCTTAACAAAAAAGCTTACTTTTTTAGAGTTACTCTAGTCTTCAGTGTCACTTGATCCTTTAGAAATCATTCTAATATGCTGCTTTGCTGCTCAAGAAACACTTATTATTATCAATGTTGAAAACGATCGTGCTGCTTAATATTTTTGTTGAAACCATGATGCAGTTTTTTTTCTTCCATTTGATTCTTTGATGAATAGAAAGTTCAAAAGAACAGTATTTATTTGAATTAGAAATCTTTTGTAACATTATACATTTCTTTACTGTCACTTTTGATCAATTTAATGTGTGTATGCTGAATAAAAGTATTAATTTCTTTAAAAAAAATCTTACTGACCCCGAACTTTTGAACAGTAGAATCTTTATCATCAAACATTTTGAATGCCACATCTTTTGTCAACTAAAGTTTCACAGTTTATCTAAAATATTTTTGCCAATAATGCAAATTTATTTCAATTACTTACCAAATTAATTGGGTTGAGGGGGCAATAAGATCAAATCACAGCACAATAAAATCCTAGTATAACCTGCTTGATATGTTTTGCCACACTTTCCAGGCCAAGCCAATCGATGTTATTAATCTTGTAAATATGCCAAAAAAGAATGTTAACCAATCCAGGAAGTGCAGTTTAATACCTCAAAACCTGATATACCTAGGAGTAATTACTAACCCAGTCTGGACAGCGTGAAACCTGAACTAAAATAACCCAGGATTATGTAAGAATTCTGTCTTTGTGACATACTTTCACTTGTTATTGCCTCATTAATATTTCCCTTTAGCACAGCTTCAGTGTATTTGTTTATCACAACTAACACTTAGACGGTATTACTTCGGGTATGAGGTGCTGTTACACATGATGAAATTCACTAAATGAATCTGAACTTTAACAATATGTTCACACCAGCCCTACCTGCATTCCCAGATCAGGTGGCGTCTCAAGTGTGTGTAAGCATGTGGTTTTGCCTCAGGTCAGCATCGCCCCTATTAAACACTGTTTTCAGTAGCAGCAGAGCTGTTTTACTGTCAACAAATTGGACAAATCCTTTGTTAAGGCTCAAAAACTGGATTAGAGCTACAGAATCTCAAGCATTTTAACACTGATACTTTCATGAAAGTCTTTACATGATTTGATAATTGACCTTTTACTGTGTGGTATGTATTATCAACATTCTGCATTCTGCTTTTCATATCCTGCGTATGCAGGAGAGTCCTGTAAAATATTAATAATGAAAATATTTTTAAAATATTTGTAATATGTGATGTGTGCGTGCAGTCTTGTTTAACTATGCTTGTTATCTGCTGTGTTCAACAGACCGTGGTCATGATTGGTATGATTGGTCAGTGGTTGTGGTGGGACCGGCTGTGGCTGCCGGGGAACGTCACGTGGGCCGATCTCAAAGATGAGGAAGGGCGCATCTATGCCAGAGTTTCCCACCTCTACGTCATTGTGCCGTATGCTTTAGTCTTCCTGCTAGTCAGATACTTGTTTGAAAGGTGAGTTGGTTGTGGAATTTTTGTGATTATGTTGCAGGAAATGAAAATTTGATTGATCACTACAGGGTATATATTTCAACGGCCAGTGTGGGAATTGGTAAATGATTTATTTTTGCAACAGATATGATCAAGTTAGAAAACGTTTTAAGATAAAAAGTTCATTTTAAAGTAGAGCTACCCTTTTGAAAAAAATAGCCAACTTGATTGACATTTCTAAATCTATCTATCTATCTATCTATCTATCTATCTATCTATCTATCTATCTATCTATCTATCTATCTATCTATCTATCTATCTATCTATCTATCTATCTATCTATCTATCTATCTATCTATCTATCTATCTATCTATCTATCTATCTATCACTAAATCTTAACCAAATATTTAACAAAATATGAAAAATAAACAGACCTAAAACAGCTATGCAGCCTTTTAAAAAAGCAAAAAATGCTTAAACCGGCCTTTGCTAGTTTTCTCATCTCCCAGTCTGGTCAGGCTGGTATATTGGATGGTTTCGGAGTGGTTTTGGCCACTTTTCAACTGGTCAGGCTTTGAGATCAGCATAAACTAGCTAGATCTTTTTGTCAGGATAGAGTTTTGTTGTGCTGCAACTAAAAAGTAGCTTGTTACTAGAAAGGCTGCACTATTTTGAAACCAGCTTAACGTCCGTTTTGCACCAATTCCTTATGTTTTGAATAGGATTCATATGAAGGATGTAAAAAAAATGCATCATTGATTATTCATGTTTGGAACATAATACCAACATATAATAAAGAATGTAAATGGTTTAATTCTACTAATGTCTGTCTGTTTAGGATAATAGCGACACCGCTTGCAGCTTCGTTTGGCGTTTCAGAGAAGACCAGTTACAAAGTGGAGCACAATGCTGTTCTTGAACATTATTTCATTACAAAGTCAAAAAACCCAAGACAGGTAACGTCTTCTCCTCTCACTTAACAACATATCATTCTGAACTTCAGATCCTCATCAGATTTAAAGTGGCCTGTGGCTTGATCACGGGGGAGCATCACTGTTTAAGACATCATTTAAGGCAAGATTCTCCAAGATTCTCTTTTTTGGAAACTTGAATTAAAGTCAGTTCCATCCAGATCACATGATTTATATTTAGGTTGTTTTTCTCTTTCTTTTTTTTTATTACCCATATACAGTTGCAAGAAAAAGTATGTGAAACGCTTGCAGAATCTGTGAAAATGTGAACTAAATAAGAAGGATCATACAAAATGCATGTTATTTTTTTATTTAGTACTGTCCTGAATAAGATATTTTACATAAACACCACCCAGTTCTTAATGCATCGTGTTTCCTTCTGGAGCATCAGTTAATGTTTGAACCTTTTTTAGTAGTTGTGTTTGAGTCCCTCAATTGTCCTCATTGAGAAAGATGGATCTCAAAATCATACAGTCCCTGCTGGAGAGGGTTCACATATGCAAAAGATGCTGGAAAACTGAAGAATGTGCAGGACCTGGAGGATTTTTCTGAAGAACGTTGAGCAGTTTAACTGCTCAGGACAAACAAGAGACTCAAGAACATCCATCACAAAAAAACAAAACAAAAAAAACAGCCGTGGATCATCCAGGGAACTACACACAGTATTGAGAATTAATAGTTCATAAACTTTTGAATCGGTCATTTTAATAAATTCAGCTATTTTGTTGTCTTGTGGACTATAAGTAAACATATTTTATGTAAAATATCTTATTCTGGACAGTACTAAATAAAAAAAGAATGCATTTTGTGTGATCCTTATGTTGTTAAAATTATTCACATTTTCACAGATTCTGCAAGC
Organism: Gobio gobio; assembly: GCF_949357685.1. Lineage (NCBI taxonomy): Eukaryota > Metazoa > Chordata > Actinopteri > Cypriniformes > Gobionidae > Gobio > Gobio gobio. The sequence goes on from NC_137098.1 coordinate 54,502,982, forward strand.
GGTTCACATACTTTTTCTTGCAACTGTACCTATACATATAAAATTGTACTTTATTTAAAATTTAGTTTATTGATTTATTATTAAAAAAAATCAGATTTATGAATCAAAAATAAAATATTAGATTAAACCATCAACCCAGACCAAGTAAGTTCAAGTTCAATTTAAAATTTAGTTTAATTGATTTATTATTAAAAAAAAATCAGATTTATGAATCAAAAATAAAATATTAGATTAAACCATCAACCCAGACCAAGTACTCGTGGTTCGTCATCTAATGAAGCAGTTTTTGGCTCCTTCAGAAATTGATGCAATGCCTTCATGTAATAGTCTGTCTGGATGTGTTTGATACTTTAATATACATTTTTTACAACCTTAAAATGTATTTTTTTCTTCAAGTGTTTATGTAAATATGTTAAAACTGGGTAATGTTTTTGTAACATTTGGTAAAATAAAACCATAACTACACCACTGATAATCAAAATGCCACTTTTCTGCAGCAGATGGTTGCAGTATTTCATGATTTATACAGCACATTGTATAAAACCCTGTCTCTATGTCTCACTCAACCTTCTGATCTCTTATCAGGCAGATATTGATGGCCTGTGTAAAAAATGCAGCTGGTCAAGTAGACAAGTGGAGCGCTGGTTCAGGAGGAGACGAAACCAGGACCGTCCTAGTGTTCTGAAAAAATTCAGGGAGGTCAGGTATGAAATGCACATAAACTAATATGACTTACCACATAGCTGTCTGGAATACTTGATTGTGATTGAGCAAATGCTGCATTCTTTTGTCAAATATTATTGTATAAAGATGATAAACTACTAACATAGTCTTCAAACATTGCACTAGAAATGGCAAGGACATGAGTTTGGTTCTCATGGAATGCATGGCATGTTCAAATATAAACCTTGAATGCAAGGATAAAAAATAAAAATAAAAAGTCTAATGCTAAATTCATGAATGTAATCAGTATAATTTGCTGCTGAACCAGAACACTTTAAAACCTTGAGGGGTTTTTGGACACTGAATCGCAGATGTCCAGAATATCAAGATGCACAAATGGATACACAAGTAAAATAATTTAATTGAAATAGTAACTAAATCTAAAACAATTATAATTATTATTATTATAGACTTTTCCATTCTGTGTGATTTTAATAAGGATTTAGGAAAAAATAGTTTTACTCAATTTCTATCTGACAAAATATTTTAGAGCTTGGCATAATTAGAATACTGTATATTTGTTGTAAAATGTCCATGGTGTTTTAATTAATTGACTTTTTCAGATCTAGAAAATTAGGCTTCATAAAGAATGAAGGAACCCTGGTTCTCAACAGTTGTTGAGAAGGTAAATTAAAATAAGAAATAGATGGCATAAACACAGGAAGTAGGATTCAAAAATAAAATTATTTTATTATTATTCTCATCTAATGAGTAAACCACAATAATGCAAAAATTAGTGCCTAATTTATTTGTATACACTTTACAATAAGATCTCACTTGTTAGCGTTAGTTAAATTTACATTTATATTTAATCATTTAGCAGACGCTTTTATGCAAAGCAACTTACAAATGAGGAGAACAACAGAAACAAAAAACAATAATAGGGCAATTTATTTTAAATAAATAAAAAAATAAATAGATACAGAATAGAATAGTTAGTGTTAGTATAAATGGGACAAGGGTTGACGGAAAAAGATGCATCTTAAGCGGTTTCATACATTTGTTAAAGGGTTACTTCAGCGATTAGCATTAAGCTTTGTATCAGTAGAAACCTGGTAGTATATTCAAATTATCACTTCCCCCCTCATGTCCCCCTGAGATGAGAGAATTATGCATTTTATTTCTGGAAAAAATCCTCTGATGACGCAAATATCGTCATTTCGGAGGATTTTTTGGCCAGAGACTAGAGACTACAGCCAGTAGAAGGAGCTAGTTCCGCATGTTATCAACCCACCCATATGGGGTGGGATCTCACTCACAGAATGTAAATGCCCACGGCCGCTCTGCTCGGGCATTCATAACGGAGCGGTGCGGAGCAAAGTGAGTGTTTCAACTTTTCAATGAATTCCTATGAAAGTTAAGCTTCCATAGGCCTGATCTGAAAACGCGCCAGATTGGACACGCGTCGTGAATGACTGCTCGCTTACCTCAGCTCTGCTCAGCTCTTCGGTCTCTTGATGAATGAAATCTGACTCCAGCTGCGTTTATGCGGTGACTCACACTTTTTTGAAAAGACACGTTCAGTTTTTAATTGTAGCGTCTATTCTCTAACTGAACGAAATGATTTTATTACTATGAAAATCAAAACGACAGTGGTGGTAGTGTCATGGTGGGCAAGTGATAACCAGTGGCCGTGGTTTTGGGACTGGCCTCGTTGGGCAGCGAAGCAAGTGCATTCTGGGAGTTGTTGTCTTTCATCCACATGAGACAAAAATACATTTTCTGTCTTTTCTAAGTCTAGAAGGCACCAAATTAAAAAATAATTGCACATTTCTACTACATAAATGACCCAGTTTAAATACACATTCATCTTCCCTGCGCTGAAGTAACCCTTTAATGTTAGTTCAAATTTTACATATTCTATCAAATGCATCTTTTGAGTTGAGAAACATAAATTTAGATTTTTTTAAGATTAGTAAATGCTGTAGAAGTATTGTTAATCCTTAGTTTGTGTTAACTAATATACCCCCGGTTTCACAGACAAGGCTTTAGCCTAGTTCCAAACTAAACCGCATTTAACTGCTGTTTTAACTGAAAGCAACTTGCACTGACAGATCTTAAAATATGTCAGTGCCATTATTTTGTCTGAAGATGCAAACCAGTAATGTTTGTTTTCTAAGGCACGTTTATAAAAGCTACTTAAATGTCCTAATTGAACTAAAGCCTAATGTTGGCTTACTTTAAGCCATGTCTTTGAAACCAGCCATAGTTAACTAATGTTAACAAATGAAACCTTATTGTAAAGTGTTACCTATTAAACACTGTTCCATAAGTAATGCCCACAATGTACTGCAGTGGTCATTAAGTCTAAGGCCCAAAACCCAAGTGGTTGCTGACTTGTTGCAGTGTGCTTCCACTGTCCAGCCTAGTGTTGATTAGGAGTTTTGATCTGAATTTAATCCCTGATCACATGAGCGTTCCTCTCTGTTGTGTTGTCTCTTTAGTTGGCGATTGGTGTTTTATCTGGGGGCGTTCACTGGTGGAATCATAGCCCTGTATGATGTAAGTTTATCCTCTTCTCACGATTTTCCTTTAAAAATGTACTTGTTAATGTATTACCTTTTGCACATCTGATGTAAGAAATATGTGAAAATGTTCCATATTTTCCTATATTGATGATTGACATGATTAGGACCATTGAACCTGTTCTGTTATCAGCTCTATGATACCCTCATGGGTTGAGAGATCTAATGTGTGTGAAGCTGACAGATGAGCGCTGTTGGAAATACAGACTGATTTGAAACACACTACATAGGCAGCATCATTCAAATGCATACACAGCGCCCAGTAGGATGCCACTAATGATTTGTTTTAATAGAATTTGGTGTTATCATGTTGCTAAGCTAATGACAAGATACATAGTTCACACAAACACTGGATAACACTTTGTATGATTCTTCCTTTTGGCTCTTTATGATTTATATGTATATTTGCATTCAGATTTAAATATTGCAAATCATTATGGCAGTGATTCATTCTCAACCATTTTGAATCCAAAGCCCCCCCATTATCTACAACAAAATAATAGTTTGTTTTCAAAATTATTTTAACCCAAGGACATGGTTTCATGTAAATTTAAAAAAGGAACTTAAACTATAATAATAATTGTAATTATAAAAATGAATGATTCCAGAATTTAAAGAGCTGAATGGGAGTTGAATTCTCTTTTTATGATTTAAGGAATGAGGATAAGGATTTGAAATGTATATATTTTTACTCCTTTTCTACCTGACAAAATATTTTCGAGCATGGCAAAACTAGAAAACTGTATATTCATTATAAAAATGCATATGACATTTTCATTTATTTACTTTTCCAGGTCTAGAATCACACTTTTAAAATCAGGCTTCCTCACATATCCAGAATCATTTGTTCTTAAAATTGAAACAAACAGTTTAAAATAAGAAATATCTTGAAATGTAGTTGTTTTAGCTAATTTTAAAGTTGGTTTTTGTCTTATTTTAAATCATTTTAAGTCATCTTGAGGCCCTCTTAACACCCTGGTTGAGAACCATGATGCCTTAAAATGCTGCCTAAGTAGGCAGCACGCTAGGTTTTAGAGCACAGTCACATTGTAGCTCTAGAAACTGTCATTAATAAATAGATAAAAAGCTCATTTTTTGTGTCAGAAAATAAAGTTTAGAGTTTAAAGTTTGTTTAGAGGCTAAAATGACCATGTTGTCATAGATTTTACTGCCAGCTGATCAGTATTCATCTATTTCTCACAGAAACCCTGGTTTTATAATTTGCGGGAGGTATGGATTGGTTATCCCAAACAGGTATGTTCCAGACTTCAGATCTTTAATTTGCTTGTATCGGTTCCAAGGAATATTTTATTATTCATTTTACCTGCACTAATAAAAGCAGGCGAGATTTTGCTCACTTTGACCTGGCCCCTGTAAAGTGTACACGCAATGCTCAAATTTACGGCATGGCTAATAAATAAGGCAGATAATAATGCTCACACTAGTTCCAAATCAAACATGGCCATATTTAGAAGAAAGATGGCTTTTGTTGGCCCAGCTGAAGAGATTTTTGGAACCGTTCACTCTTGTTATCCAAGTTCCAGGTTGTAATCAAAAGAACAGTGATGTCATCCAGATTGGCACTCAAAACATTGAGTTTCCTAGAATAAGCACTCAAAAAAGTACAATGAATTACGTAAAAATTCACATAGAGTTATAGTCAGTCATCAGTCATTTGACATTTTCCGTCATAAAAATGTAAAGGTGGTTATACCTTGTTATTGTGCATTTCTCTGAGAGCTTATTGTTGTGTTTTTGCTTCTGCAGTCCATGCTAGAGTCGCAGTATTGGTATTATATTGTGGAGATGAGCTTCTATTTGTCGCTGGTGCTCAGAATAACATTCGATGTCAAACGAAAGGTCAGTATACTTGAAATCTTTAACATTAATCTTCAAACTATGTTTTATCTGAGCCTAACCATTTATCACATGACCTGGAATAAACATCAGGGGCCGTATTGACACACCATTTTGTCTTACCACTAAGTGTTCTCCTAAATAGCAGTAAAAGTTCTTAGTTAAGAGTTTCCTCTAAAAACCTATTCACAAAGCTGCTGAGACCAACTTTTACTAAGGAATAGAGAGAAATCTTAAGCGAAGAGAAATTATGGGGGAGGGGTCTCTGTCAGGGATTTAACCTTAAAATAAAAATGTAGCCATATTCAAATAAAGATTTTAACATGTAGGCTTAGTTTCACTAATTAAACAAGTATGAGTTCAGCTATTTGTTAGCTGCTTACATGTCTGCATCTTGAGAGATTGCAGAATTCAAATGACAAATTATGTTTTATAAACAAAGTTTATAAAGGAGGCGTATACTGTATATACACAGCCGACTCACTATAGTTACCTCGACAGTTTTCTGCATCCCTCCGCCACCCCGACTCCTCACTCTCGGCTGGTTCCTATTCCCAGCCGGGGATACGGGGGAGAACTCTGGGTTTGGGCTGAATTCAGAGCTTGGAGCCCTCGATCCTCTCGGACAGCACGCCAAATTACATGCTTATTTTACTATGTTACTCTATTTGATAATTTGTAAGTGTACTCACAACTGCCACATTATTTTCTTATTTATTTATTAAAGATTTATTTTTGGAGTTTATGCCTTTTTATTATAATAAGAAAGTGAGTAGACAGGAAGTGAATTGGAAGAGAGAAAGGGGGGATGGGATCGTCCACGAGCTGGAACTCGAACTCGGGTCACCTGAGCTGCCCACAAGGCTATCAGCGGAGACGATGGGACATTATTTTCAACTTGACTGCAATTTTTTATTCTCCATCATCCAATGCATATTGCCTGTACATAAATGAACCATTATCTTATATCAACGCAGATTAAAATCTATAAATCAAAATATTTATTGCATTTATAAGGAGAGAAGACTCAGCACCCAAGGCTCTATCGCCTATTGCCTGGCAGTGTCTTTGGGCGGATTTCTGTGCCGGCTTGCCGGCAAAATCTATTTTAGGATTGTTTGTGATTTGGTCTTAGTGACTTTGGAGTCCTCTTGACTACCCCAAACTTTTTACAGATTTAGGAGCTGGTTTTAGCGCTAAAAAGCTTGGTGAAATACCCTTAGAGCACAGATTTAGGAGTCCTAAAATTAGGACTGACACCTCCATTATTTTTAAGAGTTTTCTCCTAAATCGGAAAGCTAGGAGCTACTTTTAGCCTTAAGATGTTTTGTGAATATGGCCCCTGATCATTATTTAAACAAAATAAAGAGAAACAATGAAAGCTATTATAATCTATTATTTAAAGCTATACCCAAAACTGATTTGTTGTTGTTTTTATTTTAGATACAGATCTCATCTAACAGCACATCTACTTTTTTCACTGTCACAGAGAATGACTGAACACTTTTTTTGTAAATGTATACCTGTATTTCAGGACTTTAAAGAACAGATCATCCATCATTGGGCCACACTGACACTCTTGGCTTTCTCCTGGTGTGCAAACTACATCCGGGTCGGGACCCTGGTCATGCTCATTCATGATTCTTCAGACATTCTTTTGGAGGTTAATAATATGACAGATCTTATTTTATTTGATTATTCTTTATTTATTTTTAAGGCTTTTACCGCTTTTCCTCTTTATTAGGGGTTTTCCTCTTTAATGGGGTCTTCAAGAATGTTTATAAATGTCAGTATTAAAAGTCGCCATGAAATAGAAGTTGAGGTAGTATTTTCTTCTCTGTGAGTTATAGCCGAATGAGACGGCTTCTGGAACAAGAAAAAAATGTTGGGCGGGACTTGATTTTGTCCATTGGGAATTGATTGGATGGTTTTGGTTTGCTATTGGTGGATCTCATGTGAGTGACAGGTTACCCCGCCATCACACCAGTAAACACATCATCAGAGAAGAGAAGAAATGACGCTGAAAATGAATAAAAAAAAAATATGATGTGCACAGATAAATCATTTATAATGAATACTGCAATATTCATGGATTTCATGGTGACTTTAAAGAGTGCAAATTGAATGACTGAT